>NC_047020.1:15527033-15827033 GCF_902652985.1 Pecten maximus
GTTCTCATATTAACAGTACTTTTGCACTAAATCCGTTTCCTACTAATGTATTGGTTTTCAGAGTAGATTTTGCTCGCTAATCGCATGTGTAACGTATATGAATATGCTTGTTTGGTTTCACGGATTTGTGACAATGATTACCACGAAACTTTTATGGAGTTTCGTATGTGACACACGTATGTTGATATTACGTGCATTACTCCCATGTTGATATTGGGATCAGGGGTGACGGTTTTGTTTGTTTGATTTTTTTTTTTTTTATATTTCAGTTTTACTTATTTCAGAACTCGGAATTCAAATTAGGTGAAGTATGGTAAGAAATTAACAGTATGGAACAGCCTCTTCTGAAGCATCCAATGTTGAATTCGTAGCAAAAGCTAGTCATGCTAACAATACAAATAAGAAATACGAACTTTTTTTTACGAAGTTCAGGGACTGGTGCAATTTAGTCAAGTTGGATTATTTACCAGCTAAAGTCTAGTACTGTAGCAGTTTATCTATCGGTTTTGGTTCAGGAGTCTGTTTCTGTTTCGGTGTTAAATTCACATTTTTACAGCATAAAATGGCAACATGATTTTGCAGCGGTGTCATACCGTTGCAATGACAAATTTGGAAGGTGCAAGAAGGTTGTTGTCTAAACCTGTTGTTAAAAAATCACCATTGACGTCTAGTCACTTAACACAGATAGTGAACAAATTTAACAATCTAAACAGTTTGATAGATGTTAGAGTCTGTACCATTTGTTTAATTGGTTTTGCAGGATTTTGTCGTTTTAGCGAGCTTGTACAAATGAAGCTGTCAGATTTGTTTTTTCATGATTCTTACGTGGAAATTAAGGTAAAAAACAGCAAAACAGACGTTTATAGACAAGGTAACACCGTGGTGATTGCTCGCACGAGAAATCTTACATGTCCAGTTACGTATTTAGAAAGATATATAATCTTAGCTAAGTTGAATACAGAGTCTGGTCAATTTTTGTTTAGAGCTTTGATTTTTTTGTAAAAATGTAGATGGATATTGTTTGTGCAGAAAAGATAAACCTCTTTCATACACGCGTGTGAGAGAAATTTTTCTTGATGCTATATCTAGGATAGGTCTGAATAAGTGTGAGTTTGGATTACATAGTTTAAGAAGTGGGGGAGCGACCCGAGCAGCGAACAGTAATGTTCCGGATCGGTTGTTCAAAGTTCATGGGAGATGGAAATCGGAAACCGCTAAAGATGGTTATGTCTGAGATGATATACATCATAAATTATCTGTGTCTAGATAATTGGGGTTGTAAACAATAAATAACGAATTTCCGTTCTCCTTTGGTTTTCGATTAAACTATTACCAATGTAACAATCACAGATGCTAATTATAGAGTTAAAAGAATTTCAGTTTTGTGTTCTTATTTCAATTAAAATGTTTAGAAATGAAATAATTTATGTACGTATGAGGAACGAAGGAGAACATAAATAAATTTCGTTTCGTTATATTTTAAATTATGTAAAGTCAGGTGGGGTGTGTTTGCACGTGCAGAGTGAGGATATTGTAGGTCCTTACCTGTATAGAGTCGTTACCTGTATACAGTGTACGTCATCGACGAGATTGTTACCGAACAAAGCGGGCGTACAACATTTTGCAAATTTTGTTTTCTCATTTTAATTTTTTAAGGAATAGGTTAAGTTGTAAGTAAAAGTTGTTAAATTTGACTGTTACGCATATTATTCATGTAGCTAATTATAATATTTCTGTTGTAGAATCTGATTGTTATTTGTACTGGAACAATTTCTCACCAGGATTTACTTGGGATCGCGCCAGAGGACTTTCAGTGTGTGGACTTGTAAAGGCGCGGTCTTAAGTGGTCACTGGACGCGCTTCTTTATTTCAATTTATACGTCATGTTTTCGAGAAGATTAGTTTGTTGTTTTGAGGTTCAGACTAGTTTCATGTTATCATTTCATATGTATGTACAACCAACTAAACTATTACCAATGTAACAATCACATATGCTAATTATAGAGTTAAAAGAATTTCAGTCTTGTGTTCTTATTTCAATTAAAATGTTTAAAAATGAAATAATTTATGTACGTATGAGGAACGAAGGAGAACATAATAGAATTTCAAACAAGTGGCATATCAAAAAATAATATACCAGAATATGATATTGTTAAACATGTACTACATGTATATAGGAACATTGAACAGGAAGCATGTAAATATGCAATGTCACTGGATGTTTAACAGGCAATACATGAAAATCCGAAGCGAAAAAACAGGGGAGTTAGGACACAAGACATGGACAGAAGGAAAGTTGGTGTCCTGCCGTCAGGAGGATGGAAATGCATGTGGTGCATTTGTTCTTCTTGTTGTTAAGTACACTTGTAAACAGTTTTGATAAACAACTTACCAACGCAATGCCTCTTTAGTTATTTTTATCGCCCTTTTTAAATACTGAGGAAAATAGCAATATACAGTCATTTAAGCTATGGTGTAAAGACGTCTTTAAATTTGGTAAAAAAAGCTCATTCAGCAAATTATCAATAACAGGAGATTTACCTGATTTAGCATCTTTCAAGACAACAATGATTTCACTTTGGGATATAGAAATGTCAACTAAAATGTCTGCCACTTCCTTGGAAACGATGACCGGATGATATATTTATCACAGGGAACATCTCCAAACCATTTCAATTATTTTTTTCAAAACGAAAGCGTTTTATCTTGCGTTGTCAACTTTAAGGTCCCCTACAATGACTACAGTGCATATGTGTAAGTAATAGGGATGAGGTGACAGGCCTCCTATGTAAGCCTATATAGAGGTGCGCTGAGGTGACGGGCCTCCTATCTAAGTCAGTATAGAGATGTGCTGAGGTGACGGGCCTCGTATGTAAGTCAGTATAGAGATGGGCTGAGGTGACAGGCCTCCTATGTAAGTCAGTATAGAGATGGGCTGAGGTGACAGGCCTCCTATGTAAGTCAGTATAGAGATGCGCTGAGGTGACAGGCCTCCTATGTAAGTCAGTATAGAGATGGGCTGAGGTGACGGGCCTCCTATGTAAGCCTATATAGTGATGCGCTGAGGTGACGGGCCTCCTATACCAGTCAGAATAGAGATGGGCTGAGTTGACGGACTGACTATGTAAGTCAGTATAGAGATGCGCTGAGGTGACGGGCCTCCTATCTTAGTCAGTATAGGTTGCGCTGAGGTGACGGGCCTCCTAACTTAGTCAGTATAGTGATGCGCTGAGGTGACGGGCCTCCTATGTAAGTCAGTATAGTGATGTGCTGAGGTGACGGGCCTCCTATGTAAGTC
Source organism: Pecten maximus (assembly GCF_902652985.1). NCBI lineage: Eukaryota > Metazoa > Mollusca > Bivalvia > Pectinida > Pectinidae > Pecten > Pecten maximus. The sequence continues at coordinate 15,530,332 of NC_047020.1, forward strand.
AGTATAGAGATGCGCTGAGGTGACGGGCTTACTATGTAAGTCAGTATAGAGATAGGCTGAGTTGACGGGCTTACTATGTAAGTCAGTTTAGAGATGCGCTGAGTTGACGGGCTTAACTATATAAGTCAGTATAGAGATGTGCTGAGGTGACGGGCTTACTATGTATGTCAGTATAGAGGTGCGCTGAGGTGACGGGCCTCCTATACAAGTCAGTATAGAGATGGGCTGAGTTGACGGGCTTACTATGTAAGTCAGTATAGAGATGCACTGAGGTGACGGGCCTCCTATCTTAGTCAGTATAGTGATGCGATGAGGTGACGGGCCTCATATGAAAGTCAGTATAGAGATGCGCTGAGGTGACGGGCATCCTATGTAAGTCAGTATAGAGATGGGCTGAGGTGACGGGCCTCCTATACAAGTCAGTATAGAGATTGGCTGAGTTGACGGGCCTACTATGTAAGTCAGATTTCAGATTTCAGATTTTATTCAACACTCAGACACATAAGATATGTGTAACATGAGGAGGCATACAAATACATTTGACAGAATGGACAGTTAACTTTGGTAATAACAGTTACATGTACATGTGTGTATATAATAACACCAGCCACACACACACACAATGCATACGTTCAAAAACATAATATTCTCATACATGAGCGTGTAATTATACAATTTAGACACGCGCTCGCACACGCACCTATATATAACTCATTCTTATAAATATACACTATGTTTATAAATGTATACATATAAACAGCTTAATATTTAAACCAGAATAGATTTGCACAAGAATTAATTACAAAAGAGGAGACATTTTGGTTACGAAAATAGATAAACCTATCAGAACTTGTTGGTTGCATATTGATAAAAAAAAACTTTAACTTATCGATATTTGGGTTTGTATAATAATAGCGAGGTATATATTTGTTTCTTAGGGAAGATAAAGCAGTATTGTTGCATACAAACAAGTAATGAAATTCGTCGCCAATACTTTCCCCGCATAAATTACATAAACGATTCTCTCTAGAGATATTATACCATCTACCCGTTTCTATTGGGAATTTAACATTCGAAGTGCGCAGTTTTGTTATTTGTATTCTGGCATGTTCTGGCAGATTTAGTAAATATTTTTCTATACAAAATTCTGTTTTGAAAACAGAGTAGAATTGTCCACGAGATGAGTTAGCACAGTCGGAAAACCATCTTTGTATAAACTGATCAATCAAACGTTGTTTCAAAACATCTTTGTAGAAATTATCAGGCATCTGTATTTTATTATCAAATATAAAGGAAAATCCAGTTTCGTTAAAAATATTTTGTAAACATTTAATCCATTTAAAGGAAAAACTAGCGTCATTTTGCAATTGTAGGGCTAATTGTAATAGAATGCTACTTAATTTATTATCATTGCTTAACAGTCTATTCCAAAAACATACCAATCTTAATTTAACATTTATTTCTAACGGCACACGACCTAGCTCACCATAAATCATAAAATTTGGGGTAGTAGACCTCACTTTCAGAATCCTTTTGCAAAACTTAAGGTGAAACTGCTCGGTCATTTTCAAATTTTCGAATCCCCATACCTCTGACCCATACAATAGGATCGGCTCTACTAAGGAATCAAAAAGTTTTAGTTGTATATCTATCGGAAGAGAAAGATTCCTGATTTTTTTATATATAGAAAATGTTGACTTTTGTGCCTGATCGATCAGTCTACGTCTCGCGTTGACAAAATTGCCATTGTAATTAAACGTAATTCCTAAGTAAGTGAAATTATCTACATTTTCTAAAGTTTCATTTTGCAATAAAAATACATGATGTTGTTTGCTTTTTTTCTTACAAAATACCATAACTTTTGTTTTATTTATATTAATTTTAAGCTTCCAAGTTTCACAATAAATCTGAAATACATTTAACGCACTTTGCAATCCTTCTGGACTTTCTGAGAATAACACAGTATCATCAGCATATAAAAGCACAAAAATTTCAACAAAAATATGTAGTTCATTAAAAAGCTTATCCCGTAAAGTTTCAAGTGGATGACTACCTAAAGAGGCAAAATAACTTTCAATGTCATTAAGAAATACAGAAAAAAGAAAGGGAGATAAATTTTCCCCTTGTCTGACTCCAATTAGGCAGGGGAAGAAATCAGACGTTTTGGAATTGAATTGAACACATGATTTAATATTATTATACATGTTAAAAATAACTTTGAAACATTTACCACTTACATTACTGTTATGTAATTTTTGCCAAAGGCCTGCTCTCCATACAGTATCAAAAGCCTTTTTAAAGTCTATAAAGGTACAGTATAATTTTTTTCCGCTTGAAAGATATATAGATATGAGAATGTGCATAACGAAAACGTTGTCTATAGTTGAGTAGCCTTTCCTAAAGCCTGCCTGATTTCGAGATATTAAATTAATTTGTTTTTCATATTCATTAAGGCGAGTATTTATTATTGAAGTAAATAATTTGCCAAGACAACTTATCAATGTGATAGCTCTATAGTTATCTGGGTCTTCCGGACTACCTTTATTTTTGTATATCGGTTTGATGATACCGACACTCCAACTATCCGGAATAATCCCCGTGTCTAAAATTATATTGAATAATTTACAGTAAACAGGGAGCATCTCCGGTGGGGAGTTTTTCAAATATTCATTCAAAATACGATCTGGGCCGGACGCTTTGTTATTTTTTAGTAATCGAATAGCTTTCTGTATTTCTAGCTCGTTTATTGGTCGGTTCAGTGTATTATTGACGTCATTATCGTTATCATCAAGGTTATCAATTTCATTTACAACATTATCATTTTCTTCTTCAGATGTGTTAAGTTTTTTAAAATAATCATGTAAAACGTCTATAGGTATGTTCGTTTCCGTTTTCTTGTTTTGTGAAAAATTGTTCAGCGTTTTCCAGAACTCTTTTGGGTTCCGTTTCGAGTTCTCCCTTAATTCTTTTACGCATTTCGCTTGATATTTTTTGTAGTTCTTTCTTAGTTGTTTTCTATATTCTCTCCCTTTTATATTCTTCGTGAGCTTAGTTTCTGTTGATTTGTTAAATTTGTACCTTATTTTATATTAAAGGCGTTTCTGGCAAGTTTACAATCTTTGTTAAACCAAGGTTTATTTATATTTTTATTCTTTGTTTTATGGCGGTGAGTCACACCTTTCGTGTTTGTAGCGCTATTTGTTAGTACTGTACATATGTCTGTCACTAGACCATTCACTTGATCACTTGTGATAGTACATGTATCACTAAGTAACACATTATTTAAATTCACATTTATATTATGCAAGTTGTTTTTAACTTCTCGTGTAAAATCTGTCGATTTCAAGGGATCCCATTTGACATAATCTCTATTAGAAAAACCTTCTTCATCTCGGACAACTTTTTTTTTCCGGAAAAGCGAATAAGAAATTTATTAGATTATGCACATCTGAAAACAATGGGTTAAAATCACTTATTTCAAAATATTTTATGCACGGAAAGAAATCTGGCATCAATATAAGATAATCAACAACGCTGGAGTCTTAACATGTAGTTTTTCCGAGAAATTTGTCGTACGAGACTCGTCCATTCACGATAAATAAAGAGCTCCGTTTACACATTTCGATCAATTTTGACCCATAATTATTTATACGTCCTTTATCTTGAGAAGATCGAGCGAGAGGGATGTCATATCGAGCTAATCGCTCGAAAGAATACATATTATCGGTAACATTGTTATTATCAACTATATCTAGGATATCATGCAAATTTTCATCTGGTATGATATAATCTATGGCGTCAGAAGTTCTTGAGTTAAAATCGCCCACAAGCATGATTTTTTTGTTTTCTTGTGATAGAATTATCAACTCGTCTTCAATTTCTGTAAATGCATTATCTGATGAATACCTAGAGTTCTCAGAAGGAATATATATACAGTCTGTAAGTATACTTTCATTTAATTCAGACAGAGTTTTAGATATTTCAAACCATAGAACATATTCACACATTGTATCATGAAAATGTATATATTTTGACAAGCGGTTCTTAAAAATAACAGTGATGCCGCCAGATTTTCTTTTGAATTTGGTTCTATATTTTGAAAAGGATACATAACCATTTGGTAGGTCTAATTCATCGTGTTCATCAATTTTTGTTTCAGCACATATTAAAATATCGTAATTTGTAATTAGGCTTCGAAATTCTGGGTCAATTAATTTCGAAGTAATACCACATACATTCAGGAAGCCAATGTTAAGACCATTAGACTTCTCTGGAGCTAAGTTTGGGGTGTCCGATGTGTTGTCCTACAGGACAGTCTCTCGTTGGGTCTGAGTGTCGGCGTTGGGGTCTGATGGAATGTCATTTTCAAACAGGGGCGCGGAGGCACGAGTAGCGCGATCGTCAGTGATTCCGTGTGTACGTCGATTCTCGTGAGGGTGTCCACTGGATGCGCGGTAGTTGCCTAGTGGTGGGCGATTGTTACCCAGGGGTGCGCGGTGAGATCCAGGAGGGTCGTAATGGTTGCCTCTGGGTGCACGCTGATTGGGGTGGCGACTATCCGAGGATTGACGGAAATCTCGCCGGTTTCCAGGGAGTTCTGGTGGGTAGTATGGTCTATCATTCACATATAGTGTATCGTAGACTATTTTGGCCCTGTCCCCTTTTCGCCTAAACTCTTTCATAACCGGATAAAGGGCGGACCGACGGTCACTAATTTCCGTCGGGTACTGCATCTGTATGGAGTATTCCGGTTTGTTACGTAGTTTTTCGGGAGCAGCCTTTAACACACGGTCAAGGTCGTGGTGGTTTACGAATTTGGCAATAATGCTGCGCGGTTTTCCATCACGACGCGGACGAAGACGGTGTATATTTTGGAACGCTATGTCTCTAGCATCTGCTACCTCCAGCTGCTGAGCGATGAAGGTTTTAAGAACCTCCTCTGTGTTCTCCTCGTCAACATTGCCTTCACCTGCGATTCCCGAAAAGATCAAATTATATTTCATGGAATGGGTTTGGAGTCGCAGGAATTGCTCTCTGAGCTCGTAGTTCTCCCGTTCGAGATCACTATTCAATGTTTCAATATATGAAACACGATCATCTATTTCATGATGATGGGCCTCTTCCCTCACTAGAATGTCGCTATGTCGCTTTACTTTAGAGACAATATTTGCGCGTTCATCCTTCAATAAACACATACTGGTGTCAAGGGTTTCGAACTTGGTGTTTATATCCTCAAGGATATCAAGCTTAGTAAGCTTTTTATTCATAACTTTTTCAAATTTGTCTAGTCTATCGTTCATCAAGTTAATATTAGTGAATATCATTTGCATTGTCACGATTGATGTTGATGACGGCGGCTGAGTGGTGGGAGGCTGAGTAGGAGGCGGCCGAGGAGGAGGAGGCTGAAAAGTCTGTATGGGTGGAGACGGCGATGTGATAAACTGGGGAAATGGCGGCGGGGGCCTGTTGGACTGGCCATTCACTATGGAGTGCACATCAGGTTGAAAGTAGGGTGTACTGTGCGATACATGTACATGTTCACGTGCCGGTTCGCATGACTGACTATGAACGGCGTGAACTGTAGACATGGGCATCGAGTTTGATAATTGTTGATATGATTGACTGTTTGGAACATGTTCATTAAAAGTAACATATCCGGGTGGGACAGAATTGTCGGCCATCTGCGGACCAAACAATGAACCGTGGGCATCGGACAAAACCTGGGAAGTCTGTAGATTACTCGTCGGTATACACGTACCCGACATACCTGACACGGCCATCGTACTGTTGTTATTCGCTGTTTTGCACGGCGGGGTCACACCTGAGGTAGAGTTTTTACTTCTGCGGCGTTTTTTCGATGATTTCCCCATTAACGAAGTGACATTATAAACCACAAATATATAACATACAAAATCTCACAGGAAAAATTAGAAAAATGTCATTTCTAAAGGAGTAATATTGTAATAAATCGCCAGCTCTGTGAATACCGACCTGTCCACTCAGTTTAGAGATGCGCTGAGGTGACGGGCTTACTATGTAAGTCAGTAAAGAGATGCGATGAGGTGACGGGCCTCCTATGTAAGCCTATATAGAGGTGCGCTGAGGTGACGGGCCTCCTATCTAAGTCAGTATAGAGATGTGCCGAGGTGACGGGCCTCCTATGTAAGTCAGTATAGAGATGGGCTGAGTTGACGGGCTTACTATGTAAGTCAGTATAGAGATGGGCTGAGGTGACGAGTTTACTATGTAAGTCAGTATAGAGATGCGCTGAGGTGACAGGCCTACTATGTAAGTCAGTACGGAGGTGCGCTGAGGTGACGGACCTCATATATATAGAGAATACATGGTCAGTGTCTTGACTGTCTTCAAAATAAGCTGTATATTGGCAAGGGTAAAGAGCCACTTTTGCCTTTTTTTGAAGACACTGACTTTATATGTGTATTCTATGTATCCTGCAACACTCATATAAATAAGCATTTTTAAGTGAAAAGTTATCAACAATGTTTCAAATATACTCGCCTTTTTAATGTTGTTTCACTTTGAAATAGCTCAGTCGAATTGATGCACTTGCTAAGATTCTAAAATACAACCGTTTTCCGTCACTGCCGAATACAGCAAAATGTATATGGTGGGTGTATTCCGACAGTGCGGCACAGTTGCAGGATAAAAGCTACATTATGTAGTACAGAGATGCACTGAGGTGAAAGGCCTCCTATGTATAATTAAGTCGATATAAAGATACTCTGAGGAGACGTGCCTCCTACAAGGCCAGAATAAAGATGCAATAAGGTGAGGACCCTCCAATTTACGTCAGTAATGAGATGTTGTGATGTTTGTATACAAGACAATGTAATGATGAATAGAATTAAAGCTCTATGTCAATATAGCAGTAGTGAGATGGTCAGAAGATCTAGAATCGTCCAGTGAAAGGTCGTAATAATCAACTTTAGACACATTAATGAACATAAGTGACAATCATATACGTACAATATCAATGTAAGTCATTTTAGTGAGATATAATTACTTATCGTATGTACAGTGAGATTAATAGGGCTGTATGTGATTATAAGTCTTTCTTCGTGTTATTACATGTAGATAGCTTTATTTACACTTTGTTCCCAGCGGAAAGTAAATATAGTATACTAGATAATGAATTCAGATATGAATAATTACTTCCGATTCTGCACTGCACCACACAGAATTATTTTCATTTAAAGTGTACCCTGAACGAAAAACGATAATCAAATATGTTATTCTTTGTAACCACCAAAGAAGAATGTCGCAAACCGCATCAAAATCGGTTGGCCGAGTGCCGAGATATCGCACATCGAAGTACGCGATTTGCACCTGTCGGTCGACTGCTAATCAGCGTATCGGTCAGTCACGCTGATTTGGAACTCTTCAGTCTATGACGTCACAGGTTGAACGGAGTGACTGTTATGGTGGCCAGTAGCATAGAGGACAGTGTGAACAGTAGCAGCACAAACATGTCTGAATACGATCTGGACATGATATTTGAGGTTGTTGAATTTGGCGAATATTGCCGACAAGAAGTCGGAATCCAACAATATAAGTTTGAGTTTAATTTTTTTTTTTTTAAATAGTGAAATTGACTCTGAAAATGACCGCTTGGTTAACACAGACTGGTGTAATAATCGGTCAATCACCAATAAATGTATATTAGTTAAGTGTTTACCATTTCTTACTCATTACTAAAGAAAGGAACACAGCATCAACATTTTAAAATAAAACAATGTGCCATTTTATTCGCAAATTAATATTCAAATAAACATACCAACAATACAACAGTTCTGGATACTCTGGTTTGTGAGAAAAGACGAACACACGTACAGTAAATTCATTCGTTATATTCTATACAAACCCGCTTCTAGTCATGAAGGACACTTAATTTAGAAAGTAATATATTATAATCATCATGATCTACAATAGACTAAATCTCTCCCCCGTATGAATACCAGTGTTGAAGTCTACAACAAACTTCTATACATATACAGATTTTATCCCATATTTTACATGCCATGGTCTCGGGGATTAAGGACGATTAAATGCTTGAGAAAGATATAATTTATATACGATCGTTGTCAGTGAAATTATATAAAAGTGATTCGCAACAATTATAATATAATTGATACTTTCTGTACAGGTATAAAGCATAGGTACTTATTAAAACCATCATTTTAGCTCCGTTTTTTTATGATAAAAAACATACAATTTACATTATTGTATTTCATCGTGACTAATCATAATCAATACTAAAACTTATAAACTCGCAATGATTTTCGTGTATGTTTTTTTCTTCAAATTTTATGTATTTTTGCTATTATTTTTTTAATTGTGTCATTATTATGAAGTGATCGAGATCCTTGTGGTTTTGCTTTCCATTCGTGTCGCAAGTCATATCTTCACTTAAAAAGGGGCTTTTAATAGATGTATAAACATGTTCGGAGAATTACGAATTCTCAGAATTGAATGGGTTAGTATACCGCTAAACAATTACCAGGTGAAGAGACCTATATATACTAGTATAACAGGATTATGGATTGGGAGAAAGAAAATAGTATTTTGACAGATGCACAATTCGGATTCAGAAGGGGAAGTTCAACAGTCGATGCCATTTTTGTGTTACAAACTTTAATCAATAAGAGACTAAGAAATAAAAAAAGACTTTATGGTTGTTTTATAGATTATAGGAAAGCTTTTGATTTTATCGATAGGGGGAAATTATGGAGTAAACTGATTAACGTTGGGATTCGGGGAAAATTTTTAAAAATTATTTGTTCACTATACGAAAACGTCAAAGGTTGCGTTAAATTTAATGGTCAACTGAGTCAGTGCTTCCCTAACAGAACCAGGCTCTTACAAGGAGAAATATTGTCACCAATACTGTATTCAATATATGTAAATGATTTTGAAATGAATTTCATTAGTGATAATTGTCCTAGTTTTGAACTGCAAATGCTTAATCTCTTTTTATTGATGTATGCTGACGATACAGTCCTATTTGCCGATAGTCCAGAAGGTCTACAATGCATGGTAAACTCCTTATATGATTATTCTAAAAAATGGAACCTGGAGGTGAATGTCGAAAAAACGAAAATTATAGTCTTTAGAAACGGTGGGAAAATTAGATATAATGAATCGTGGAAATATAATGAGCTGGATGTAGAAATTGTTAATAGCTTCAAATATCTAGGTATGCTTTTTAATTACAATGGAAAATTTACAAAAACACAGAAACATCTGGCAGAACAGGGTAGGAAGGCATTATTTTCGTTAGCATCTGCCTTTAAAAACCATTGCCTCAACATAGAAACGTACTGCTCAGTTTTTGATTCACATGTAAGTAGTATATTATGTTATGCAGCCGAAATATGGGGACAGCACAAAGCGCCTGATGTAGAAAGAGTACACTTAAACTTTTGTAAGAAAATACTGAAGGTTCAAAAATCTACAAGCAGTGACCTAGTATATTGTGAATTGGGTCGTTTTCCTATGTTGGTTGTTAGGAAACTAAGAGTGTTTAAGTATTGGCTAAAATTGAAGAAAACAGAAAACCTAATTGTGAAAACTTGTTATGATGAACGTGTGACAGAAAATGATGAGTGGGTAAGTAATATCAAGACTGAATTAGCAATATTAGGGCTTAATTATATGTTCGATGCTTTCATTCCGATCAACTATGCTTTTCAAATACTAAGACAGAGATTAATCGACATTACCACCCAAAACATTCTAGCAAAGATATCTGTTTCACCAAAAGGTTTATTATATCAACATTTGATAGATCATTTCTGTGTCCAGCTTTATTTACGTAAACCTATTGAAGATAAATATAAACATATGATTACAAAATTCAGGCTGTCATGTCACAAACTGAATATTGAATTCGGTAGACATCATGGTATTATACGTAGAAACAGAATATGTAATAAATGTAATTTAAGAGATGTAGAGGATGAATTCCATTTCATTTTGATATGCCCTTATTATAATGATTTAAGGTTAAGATTTATCAAACAATATTATCATAAAAGACCATCTGTTTTTAAATTAACGCAACTTCTAAGTGTCCATAATGTAAGAGAATTGTCCAATTTAGGTAAATATCTTTACCTAGCATCAAAAAGGCGTAATTGAAAACTGTATTGATCATATAGACAAATGTATTATATATATATATATATATATATATATATATAGATATTATCTTGGTTATTATCCTCTATATATTGATAAGCATGATATGTTTTCTAAGTAAAACCATTTTGAAAGATACATGTATATTTTTTTTTCGAATTATCGTTTCATGTAAAATGTAAAATGAATTTATGAAATTACATGTCATTGCACCATAATATGATATTATGTTGGTCACTCTCCTTTTTACTTGTATAATTTATTAATTGATATGTTATCACATGTTGTCATTTTCACCTATGGGCCGAAAGGCCTACGGAATAAAATGAACTGAACTGAAAAAAAAAATATATATATATATATATATACACGTAGGTCTCTGCCAGGTGTGAAATTACGGTCCACAAACTCGTCACACCTGTCACTGCACCACAGGTGTCTGTGATTTCTGATGTTCTAATCGGCACACGCCGATAATTGCTTGTGAGTTCACGCGTTTGGTTTCCGTGCACTTCAAAAAAGTCCCGAAGACATGCTTTTACAGGTTGTACTTAAATTAAGTTTGAATTTTATTAAGAATTGCGTTTATACTATAGGGAATACATTTTCAAGTTGTTGAAATCAAACACATTCTTTTTGGAATTCAGTGAGTTTCGTTTTCCTTACAAACGAAAAAATTCGTATATCAAAGGTTTGTCTATAGAATAATAAACCTAAGTTACCTCATTCATATATATATATATATACCCATGCTGTTGAAAATTTACGCTATGAATCTTGTCTGGGAGTAACTGGTCGCGGACAATTACCCAAAAATCACAAATAGCGGTATCATTGCTGTTTTGGCTAATAAACAATTAAAAATGATTAGCATTTATTTCACATCTTGTATGAATTGCATTTTAAACTTGTATTACTAGAAGTATTATAACCGAAATCAATACTGGTACATTTGTATGTAACAAACCGGTCATGTCCTCATAATAAAGGCTATATGATGTAAGTCGTTATAAACGGCCCGTTATTCAAAAATGTCATACATGTTACAACGACCCGTTAAAATAATTAAAAAAAATATCTAAATATACATGTTATATACGACCTGTTATAATAGAAAATAAATAAGATGATACACGTTGTATTTTGCCCGTTATAATAGAAAATTAGTAAGATGTTACATTTTGTATATGGCTCGTTATGAGAGAAAATTGGTGAAATGCTACATGTTATATATGGCCCGTTTAAAAAGAAAATTATATGTCCCTGGTTTCGGTAGCACTTGTAATTAACTAATTCACAAATATAACTCGGAGAGTTTATTCAGCACTTTCATTTTTGTTGTCTTATTCGCATTAATTACAGGCACGTGTTCACGTTTGTTTCTATATATTTCCTATATGGTGGCGCCGATCGTGTTCAACCTATGACGTCACAGGTCAGAGGTTACCAAAACGAGGTATTCGGCTTTGGGCTTCAGGTGTGTTTTCGAGAATACTCGCAATTACTCGGTAATGGGTCGACCGATTTTGATGCGGTTTTCTGCATTCTTATTTATTAATCAATACCAATAACATATTTAAATATAATTTTTCGTTCAGGGTAAGCTTACACTTTAAGACCCGAAACGAAAGTAAGCTTAGATGACGTCATCAGATGTTGTGTAGCTGAAGTGACGGGCGCGACAAGGTGACGGAGATTTAGCCTCTTCCAAAAAATACGCAGTGGTAGTCAAAATTATAGGAAAATCGGGAACCAATAAAGATTTTATTCACATCGCTGAGGGGGGAACCACAGAATGGTCACATGTCCCTCGCTTCGAAAAGTAGTCATCGTTAGCCTAGATCTTTGTCACCAAAGAGCTTACACGCGCCCGTTGGGGAAAGCTAACTGGCATGGCTAACCAGGATGTGTGGCGGTAAGACACGAAATATATTCAGTTGCATTAGTCTATTGCCTTTGTTAAGATATAACCAGCACTGCCATTTTATTGCGAAGGTTGCATAGTCGTCGTTGTAAAGCAGTTTATTGAAAATGTTTGTAAACAGTATCGTTCTCGCATACTATGGTAAGTCTGTTAGCTGTCTAGTATGGGGCGATGGCCGATCAAAGACTATGACAAGGATCGCATGCAGATAACATAACTTGAAATTATGTGCAAGAAGGTAATTGAAGTTTGCCAGATATGTATACGCAACGCAAACTCGCGTATCTTACGCATTCTTGAGTATGGATTAGGCAGAGACCTAGAATATTAATATATAGGTCTCTGGGACACGAGTTAAAAATTAAAAAAATTACCTAAAAATAATGAAAACCGCTAATATAGATTAAGAGAGTCATCCAAAATATTGACAATGGACATTTGTTTGACTGTAGATTAATTGCAATTTAATCAATGTGTTATTAAATGGGTCATGATCAGTAAGAGGGATATGTTTAGTAACGGAGGGGAAATAACTCCTACAGTATAGTCAGTTTCTCGGGTACTAAACAAATAGTAACGGAGGGGAAATAACTCCTACAGTATAGTCAGTTTCTCGGGTACTAAACAAATAAACTGTTTTTATCATTACTTTAAAATTACTCTCAAGAAAGTACATAAGGTAGTATAATATAATCAAATAATTTTGTATATCATGATTTGTTTGTTATAAATACTTCATGCCAATTTACAACAAAAATGAAGATGTAAATTAACTAATCTGGAAAAGTCTATATCACGAAGGGAGGTAATAGTTTGTGTAATTTTATCAAAATATTAATGAATTTTCTCCGCTTGCATGTAGAAGCTTGAAAAATTCACTAAAAATGCCTTGATATATAAGCTTTCAATTAACATATAGATATTATAAATATTTTCTGGTTAAAAAAAGCAAAAACTCAAACGAACATACCACACTCAGGTAGGGGATTGTTTTTCACCTATGAAAGAACAAGTATTTCACTAAGCCTAAGAAACAAGAAAATACTTTACATCTCACAGATAAATGGTGGCCCCCTTCCTTACTTTGACTTTGATACTAAGCATCAAGGCTTACTTCAAATGCACTACCAATAACATGTGCTCAGGCAAACTGTCCTGGCAAATTTAGACATTGTAGTTATACATCCCTTTTCACGCCATCTGGCGATAACTGAAGTCCCTAATGGATTTGTTACTAAGAATAGTCAAAATCACTTAAACAGTAAATTTTGCAATATATTATTTAATAACGGTTTAATTTATCTGATACAAATGTAACTGACTATAAAATCCAATTTTAAATTTCTTATTGTATGACCTCAGACCCTGACGTTTCTCTGGGCCTTTGGCCCTTTGATTTATTTTTGCATTTGTATGATGTGAATGCACAGTAATTTAATCAAAGTACTGAAAGTACTGTAGCGCTTAAACTCATGTGCAATTTTATCATGATCAGTTGACAATAGTTTTACAGAACACCAGCTGCAGCTAAAGAGGTAAAGCATTATTCATGCTCTTCTCTCAAAGGCAGTAACAGTTGCCCGGTTTCAAATAATCCATATATTAAATCCCAGTTTACTACTATATAAATAGACTATATATTATATAATAGTAGTTGGATTTTTTAACGTCAGGGACCTTTCAGGTCCTTTGCCGTTTTAGACGTCAATGAGAAAAGTTATGGGGGATTGAGGCTGATCTGGCCAATCACAGCTGTCCCAATTATATACCTTCCCTGTTGCGTATAGTTCCTGTTTTACCAGTGTAATGACGCTCGCTGGTCGCAATCAGTGTATCCTTGTTATCTACTACTGTTTCTCAATTTACAATTAGCATACTATTGAAATGTCAGGAAGTTGCGAAAAAGAACTGAATAATTACTGCTTATCAGGTCACATAGTTATACAATTCACGAGAGTGCCGGGGTGGGCATTGGATTGGTTGTCCAATCACTGCGCTTCTACATCATCAGAGGCTGAGTATGCAAATGTTGCTTGTCACTACGTACATGACCATCTTTGATTTTGAGAACTGAAGATTGTTATTACTTACTCTTAAAAAGTACTGGGAAGATATTTCTCAAATTTCACTGGTAGGCTTACTGAATGGGTTTCTCCTTGGTATAGTTGTGCCCAATCAATTCAATTTTGAGTCTGATTTTGAAACAAAATGGCCAAGAACTGGCAACAAAAAGCAAGTGGATTTTGACACTTTAAGTTGGTTATCGGTTTTTTTCTCCGGGTACTCTGGCTTTCCTCCACCCCCAAAACCTAGCTGGCACGTCCTTAAATGACCCTTGTTGTTAATAGGACGTTAAACAAAACAAACCAAACAAGCGCTGTTTTTATACTGAAATTGCATTTAATTTATACATCTAAATAAAATCCTATTCGATAGAATTGGAATCCTATAGGTTTGATATCAGACTTCAATCTCTGCCATCTTTGTTGTTTCATATAAGCTGTATGAAATCTGGGTGGGAGAAGTAACTTTTTTCCCCTTTACATATCTTTATGCAGCAAAAACAATCCAGAGTCTTTGTTATACTGAAGATCATATCAACACATTAGTGTGAAGGCACTTTTAAATGTTTCAATCTATTTTCTTTTCCTGAGAAAAGGTGGTGGTGTGCTTACAAGGGCAGGTGTGCTTGTTAGGTCAAATACCCTTCCTTAAAAATACTCATTTCAAATTGTTGACTAAATTAACAAGTTACATAAAAGTAAGATGATACAATTCATGATTAGTGGTGTAACGATTTACTGATGCATCAATTATTGGATCACAGAATGGTGCATCGATGCATCGTCTATCCTTGATTTGTATCGTGATACATGGAAATTTGTAGTTATCTCCCTTGACCAACATTTGCCTACGTTTTGCATTACACAACATGGCTGACGAGGCCGTTTCAGCGACTTATAAAGCTGCCTGTTGGAGTTCTTTCAAATCCGAATTATCTAAATTCAAGAACGCTTTGTGGGAAACGGGCCAATTTTTTTTTTTTTTTTTTATCAAATGTAGACGAAGTCTCTAATATTCCCGAAATACCAAAAACAAAACACAACTACAGTACGATGGAATATCAGATATCTGATAGGTCACCAGCTTCTCGTATACTGTGATACATATCGTATGTGACCCCTGTATCACGATACAAATCGTATCGCTACCCAGTACCCACCTTGAGATTAGTGTTGGGAATCGGTTGAATTTTTGTGATCGATCATCACTTGTGTGTAACCGATCGATGATCGATTAAAATCGATTAATTTCCAAATGTATATTTTGTATTCATGTCTCAATATTTTGTGAAATGCTTTCAACAACAATTTCAGTAACTAATAACTGTTATACCTATATAGCTACATGTATACTATCTTCCTGTGTGTTCATTTGTTTATTACACAGATAAAAATGAACCAAAATTGTTTTTTTTAATAATTTTATCCAACACATAAAAAACAACAACAAAAGGATTGTTCATTGGAGTATTTAGCTCATTGGAAGTTTTTGCACGGGCTGTAAAATGCTTTAATCCATCCGTTATCGAAAGTCTAATATACTTTGAAAACAAAAGTAGAACTGTGACTTACCATTGAAGGAATACGACTTTCTGCACATTTTATAAATAGTTTTTGTCATATTTAAGGTATCAGTACTTAACAGACCTAATGCTTCATGTTTTCATTAAAAACCAAAATGTTTCCATAAAATAGACCCTGTGCGTTTACCGGGAAGAAGGATCGTATACATTGACGTTGCTTTTATAGCTAGTCGCTTATGTTCTCACAAACAAAATCTTAGTCATCGGTACGTTTGCATTCCTCCTAGTATTACAACACTGTACCAGTTATTGCGACGCTTGATTTTGTATGATACAAGCATAACCATTTCCCGCAGGCGACTGTTGTAGGCCTAGACATTGTCAAGCTGAACTTGCGGATGTTAAATCGGCGAATATATTTTCATAAAACCTGAAGTAGGGCACTTCCGACGAAACTCGATTACTTATTTCTTACTCGATTAATTGATCAAACGTCTCAAACAAGTGATACTCGACGAACTCGATTAATCGGAACACCACTACTAGAGATACACAGCTCTATCCATAATTACAGTTATGTATTGAATATACTTAATAAGATGATATAATCCATAATTACACTTAAATTTTGAATACTTATCAAGATAATATAATCCATAATTATATACACTTATATATGTATTGAATACTTAACAAGATGATATAATCCATAATTATATACACTTATGTATTGAATACTTAACAAGATGATATAATCCATAATTATATACACTTATGTATTGAATACTTATCAAGATAATATAATCCATAATTATATACACTTATATATGTATTGAATACTTAACAAGATAATGTAATCTATAATTATATACACTTTTTTTTTTTTTTTTTTTCGTACTCAGAGTTGGCTCATATAGTCACATCTTTGGTAACTCCATCAATACAAATAATAAATAATAATACTTTTTTTTTTAAATAGATAAACCTTGCGAGGTGCGTGTTAGTATTTATTAGTTCGTGACGTTAATTGTCTAAAATGTCTGTAACTGCATACGTGCTATATTTTTTCATCTGACATCGAAGTATCTGGTGCTATTTAGAGCACCGAGCCATTTCATCATCGTACAATAATTATTAATATTATTATTAATATTTCTTCTTCTTTTTTTTCATTCATCATATTCTTTTTCTTTTAATATTTCTTGATTTAATTTACACTCTTAACTAGTATACTCTGCCGCTCTCTTTCATACACACATGTTTTATATATATAAACAACAGTAAAGTGTCACTTTCTTTTCTCTCTTTCAGGACATCTTCATGCGTTCTCTTTCACACTCACTCGGTTAAATTTACGTGTTGTTAATTTTGATAGTTTTGTTAGTAATAATTTTTATAATATTGAAATCTAGAAACAAACAAAAAAAAAGAAAGGCGAACAAAGTTTTTTCCAGCGGTTGGGGAGCCCCCTACCAGCATGGATAACCTTTGGTTACATCAACATTGTGTCTCTTTTAAAACAAACAAAGGTTATATATATATATATATACATGGGGCAAAGAAGTAATTCAAACAGTGTAAACAATAAGGTTTGTTAAATTTTCGAGGCAATCCGCCCCTTTATCAAAACACAAAAAATCACAAATACAATCACATAATATATATAAGAAGTACTGGAAATACAATAAAATACAATAAGAATGTTTTAGTAACTGGAGAAACCACAATGAACCCTTCGGCAAACGTGGGCCGAAGGCGGATACTATCGTGATTATATACACTTATGTATTGAATACTTAACAAGATAATATAATCCATAATTATATACACTTATATATGTATTGAATACTTAACAAGATGATATAATCCATAATTATATACACTTATATATGTATTGAATACTTAACAAGATGATATAATCCATAATTATATACACTTATATATGTATTGAATACTTAACAAGATAATGTAATCCATAATTATATACACTTATGTATTGAATACTTAACAAGATGATATAATCCATAATTATATACACAGTAACACTTATATATGTATTGAATACTTAACAAGATAATGTAATCCATAATTATATACACTTATGTATTGAATACTTAACAAGATGATATAATCCATAAATACAATTCAATATTGAATACAAGATAATGTAATCCATAGGTTTGATATTAGACTCCTCTGCCATCTTTGTATTGAATACTTATATAAAATAATAGGAATGCGCTAATTTTTAAAACTTAAGTAACCAGCTTTTGGTTAAAAAAAAATCTCTTTATCTGGATTGATTGGGCACAACACTGGTAGCCAGAGGTCTGGGTTCATTCCTTAGCAGAGGTGTTGAAATAATTATAATTTCAATTACTTTTCTTTATAGTGGAGGCCATGTAGGAACCCGGAAATACTAATTTTAATGACTTCTACAGTGGAGCCCATGTAGGAACCTTGAATTACTCGGTTTTGCTTCCTCAAGCATTGGTGTAACCCTTGAAAGGTCAAAGAAGATTCTTTCCTGGATGAGAGTGTGTAACCCTGGTAAATACTATATAGCTGCAATATATATATATTTCTTAACTGGAGAGAACTTCTTTTTAGCTTGATAAGACAATTAAGCCAAGAGTTCCCGATTTTGATTCCTATCAAGGCTTTAGATAAATATAATCTATACTGGCCGCTATCAATTTGTAACATTAAATCGCAACGATTAAGTTTTCCTAACAAACTTATAATTACAAAACTGTGTTTTCATTTCAGCAGGTGAAGAGTTTTGACAGCTGCAGGTATCTGTTTAGGAAGGATAAAGTAGTGCCATACCTTCAGTAACATGACCTCTCCAAGATCGACCCCCCGAGACTTATTCTCTGTGTTTGTTGGACATGTACAACAAAGTGTCACCAAGGTATATATTGAATTGGATGATTCCTACCCTTAGGGAACATTTAGTCGTAATCTATAACTTGTTCTTATATTGCCTTCATTGTATCAATTTTGAATTTTGCTTTCACTTGTATGTCAGTATTCTCTGCTGTTTACAATACGACTGGATATGTGCCATTTATAAAGCAATTTACCAGGACCCTAAAGCCTTTAAATTAATGAACAGATAGCTATGTCCCTGACAAGTACCCTGCAGGAAATTTTGAAAATATAATCGAAAATTTGACAATTTACTTGTCTGTACTTTCGTTATTACTACTTGACAATTATATACAAGTATATACACGTAAATGTACATAAATATATATATGTACAGATCTATAGATTAAATTAGTAGTAATGGGAGAGATCATCGTCCAGTGGCTTATAAAGGAAAGTACATCAACACCATAGAGAAGGACAGACCGGTTTTAGAGCTGGTAGGGGAACAACCGATCCTTTTGCTGCTAAACAAATTAGAGCAGGTTATAGAATGGAATTCTAACTTAGATACATGTACATCCTTTGTAGACTTTAAAAAAAAACATTTGACAGAGTGCACCGAGACTGCGTGATTATGAGCATATATATCTTAAAGTGTACCCTGGAACGATTTGCTATGTTAAGCTTAAAAAATGTGATTTAGGATGAAACTAAAAATGCTGAAAGTCCGACTTTCATAGCGACTTTAGTTTTAGAGTAATTAATAGTTCAATCGTCAGGCAGATGCAAGTAGAAAGTTTCTTGTACAAACTTTCTGCTTCCCACTAATGTTGTAAATGAATTAAAACTAGAAAGACCATCAGGTTTGGGTGATAGCTAAGGTTTATTACTGTATTGTCATTGTTACGTAATATTGCGTAAATTATCTGTCATTACATAATCTGACTAAGATTACATAATATTGCATAAAGGAATACGTAACATATTCATAATTAATACAGATACATTTAGAGGAAAAACATGTAATAAACCATGTAGTTAATTGTCCTGGACAAAGGAACCCTAGCTTGACTCTCTAAACTACTGATACAATCACAAAGTCTACTTCTACATAACACACATTAACCTACTCTACAGATACAAATAACTGACATTTTCTAACATAAGAGAATTATAATAAAGGGTGGGTGGGAGAGGTAGAGTTTTGAAGCTGCCGACTTTCAAAGCAGCAACCTACGTGGTCTTTACAGTAACGCAGAATTTTTGAAAGTGAACGTTTATCCGAGATTTCAATATACATACTAGAATTTTGGTTTGATTCAAAATGATTGGATGTTCCTTACCCTATCGAAAATTTGTTGTGTCCCAGGGGAAAACACAACTGGGCCACCATTTGTTTACATCGCTACGCAGTATGAAAAAGTCCGAGAGGATCGAAAGGATCGTAAATCGCGGGACTACGAGACATAGAAAATGTTACTTATGTTCTAATAAAAACGATGTAAAAGGCTTACAAAATCACGAATATAGTAAATTTTAGTTCTGACAGATTAACAAACCAGAGGATAAGATTTTCTTGCGTGTAAAATTATAAAGATTTCCGATGCGCAATACCGGAAGTAAAACTTTGTATACACACAACCGGAGAAGAAACACGTGTGTAGCAGACCACGTAAGAGTGCTTCCTCTCACAATTAATAACATATTATCACAATAATACATACATTGCGATTTTTCTCAAAAACACACCTGAAGCCCAAAGCCGTTGACCTCGTTTTGGTGACCTCTGACTTGTGACGTCAGAGGTTTAACGGGATCAGAGCCGTCATATAGGAAATTATATAGAAACAAACGTCAACACGTGCCTGCAATTAATGCTATTTTTTGAATTAGACAACAATAATGAAAGTGCTAAATAAACTTTTTGAGTTATATTTGTGAATTAGTTAATAAAAAGTGCTACCCAAACCAGGGACATATAATTTTCTATTATAACGGGCCATATATAATTTTATCATATGACTACCGTTATATACGGTGTCATAAACCCATCACATAAATTTTCTTTATGACACTAGTGTAATAACACCTTTCGCTACGCTGATTGGCTGGTTCCGTGAGAACTGTATTCATACGCGTGGGAACGACCTACTTCTTTTTACTACGACTCGTAAAAATGGCGACTAGTGCTTGTAAACTTTGAAAAAAAATCAACTGAACGACAAATTGGTCTATTAACATAACATATTGTACAATCAAAGATAAAATCCAAGATGTAAACATCCTAAGTTTTTTAATTATATTTATACTATAAGATGTTAGATTAGGCCTGGCAAACATCTATTTTATGACCCCTAGTAACATATTTCAACTCCGATAGAAAATTGCGGTTGTGTTGTCCGATGAGACATATCTAGTCTAGCTTCTTTTCAAATAAACAAATAATAACATTATTTAACAAAATCCTCATGAAAAACGGCAATGTAGTTTGTTACAACTTGCCTTCAACGGTTACTCAGAATAACATGCTGACACTGTCGTCGACAAACACGTGTAATGTCAAAACAAACAACACTGCCAACAAATCGGCATCCAAAGTCGCTTTTCACGGCAGTCTGAACACAATGTTCAGTGGGAATATTCACGGTGGAACATTTCACATCTCCATAAACTCCCGCGAGGACGAGGATAAACACAAAGCAGTGAAAAGGCGCCGTACAATGGTTCTGTACGACAGCGACAGCGAATAGACATTTGTACAACGAAGCCTCCATTATCGCGCCAAGTGACGTCACGGCTTCGTCACATCAAAAACAGTCGCTCATGAACTTTCAAACTAAAAAAATTTCCTCATTGTTTCAAACACCAAGGACAATTTATCTATTATAGATTAAATGAAAAAATGCTGAAATTTTGTTTTGAGACGTGTATTTAATAAAATGAATCCTTTTCAAGAGTCAGTTGTGTTAGAACTATTTCTTCTCTCGTCGGTATAATTGACCTACTTCGAAGGTTCGGGTGATTTGGTTGAGATGTGACGATTCAAGGCAAAAGAGAAAATCAGTTTTTGATGGGGAACGATGAAAGAAAACGTCATATGATAAAAAGAATCTGTCATTCGTTTCCCTTCATATTAGATTTATGATACTCGTTTAGAATTTTTTATTTTTGCTCGCCAGAGGCTCGCAAAAATAAAAAATTCAAAACTCGTATCATAAATCTAATATGAAGGGAAACTCATGACAGATCCTCTATATATATATATATATATATATATAACATGTAGCATCGCACTAATTTTCTCTCATAATGAGCCATATGCAACATGTAACATCTTACTTATTTTCTATTATAACGGGCCAAATACAACCTGTATCATCTTACTTATTTTCTATTATAACAGGTTGTATGTAACATGTGAAATTTGAATAATTTTCTATTTTAACGGGTCGTAACATGTATGACATTTGAATAACGGGCCGTTTATAACGACTTACATCATATAATTAAGATCTAGTAATAGAAGTTTAAAATGCAATTCATACACGATGTGAAATAAATGCTGAAAATTTTGAATTTTTATTAGCCAAAACAGCAATGGATACATTGCAAATACAATTGAAGATACCGTTATTTGTGATTTTCGGATAATTGTCCGAAATTGATAAAAAAACTTGTCCATGAAAGATTAGTAACTCCCAGACAAGATTCATTGAGTAAATTTTCAACATCGTGGGTATATGAATGAGGCAACTTAGGTTAATTATTCTATAGACAAACCTTTGAGATACGATTTTTTTTCGTTTGTAAGGAAAACGAAACTCACTGAATTCCAAAAATAATGTGTTTGATTTCAACAACTTGAAAATGTATTCCCTATAGTATAAACGCAATTCTTAATAAAGTTCAAGCTCAATTTACGTACAACCTGTATAATATACACAAATGTACTAATTACACTAATGTACATTTTACACCAATGTACAGATTACACTAATACAGATTACACTAATACAGATTACACTTATGTTACAGATTACACTAATACAGATTACACTAATGTACAGATTATACTAATGTACAGATTACACCAATGTACAGATTACACTAATATACAGATTACACCAATGTACAGATTACACTAATGTACAGATTACACCAATGTACAGATTACACTAATGTGCAGATTACACTAATGTACAGATTACACCAATGTACAGATTACACTAATGTGCAGATTACACTAATGTACAGATTACACCAATGTACAGATTACACCAATGTACAGATTACACTAATATACATTACACTAATGTACAGATTACACCAATGTACAGATTACACCAATGTACAGATTAGACTAATGTACAGATTACACCAATGTACAGATTACACCAATGTACAGATTACACTAATGTACAGATTACACTAATGTACAGATTACACTAATGTACAGATTACACCAATGTACAGATTACACCAATGTACAGATTACACTAATGTACAGATTACACTAATGTACAGATTACACCAATGTACAGATTAGACTAATGTACAGATTACACCAATGTACAGATTACACCAATGTACAGATTACACTAATGTACACATTACACTTGTGTTACAGATTACACCAATGTACAGATTACACTAATGTACAGATTACACTAATACAGATTACACTAATGTACAGATTACACTAATGTACAGATTACACTAATGTACAGATTACACTAATGTACAGATTACACTAATACAGATTACACCAATGTACAGATTACACTAATGTACAGATTACACTAATGTACAGATTAGACTAATGTACAGATTACACTAATGTACAGATTACACTAATGTACAGATTACACTAATGTACAGATTACACCAATGTACAGATTACACTAATGTACAGATTACACCAATGTACAGATTAGACTAATGTACAGATTACACCAATGTACAGATTACACCAATGTACAGATTACACTAATGTACAGATTACACCAATGTACAGATTACACTAATGTACAGATTACACCAATGTACACATTACACTTGTGTTACAGATTACACCAATGTACAGATTACACTAATGTACAGATTACACTAATACAGATTACACTAATGTACAGATTACACTAATGTACAGATTACACTAATGTACAGATTACACTAATGTACAGATTACACTAATACAGATTACACTTATGTTACAGATTACACTAATGTACAGATTACACTAATGTACATATTACACCAATGTACATATTACACTAATGTACACATTACACTTGTGTTACAGATTACACCAATGTACAGATTACACTAATGTACATATTACACTAATATTACACATTACACTAATGTACACATTGCACTAATACAGATTACACTAATACAGATTACACTAATGTACACATTACACTAATATACACATTACACTTAAATCACCACTTTTAACGTCCCCTTCTTCATATTGACTGTACATGTACCTCTAAATAACCTATCAGATAATCTCAGTGAGAGAGCATGCCCATGACAGCTCCCAGGGGAACTGAATGTCTTTGTTGAACATATAGTGTAAAACATCTCTATTGTTGAAATAGAGAAATTGCTCAGGAGATTACACCTACTAATGTATTAACCTTTGCATTTCCTACAGGCTGATTTGATGGAGTTATTCAGCAAATGTGGCAGAGTTGAAGATCTCTTTGTTGTGGAAAATCAGCGAGCTGGAAGCTTCAACTATGGGTAATAATTGAATATAGGACAAAATCATGAATGATCATTTGTAGTATGTAATACCATTTTTATCTAAGAATAAGTCACTGCTCACCCATGTCTATGACAGTTCGGTAAAATTCCCGCTTCATTCTTTAAAAAATAAATCTCTTGGCTGCATGCCACTTCCTGCACCCTCAGAATCCTGGATTCCCATTGTATCAGAACTTGTGGTTGCTAGGGAAGTTAATAAGGCTGCTAAGGCAGTACTTCCCCTACCAAAATCTCAAAATACTGTACTCTGATTTTAGACTTCTTATAACAAATTATTTGAAATTAATTTGGTAAAAACATTGATTTCAAGAAAGAAAATATACCTTAATTGTACATTGAAGTTGACTCTGTTTAAACCGGACACTGTCCAGTCCAGATCTTTGTAAAATCTTTGGGTAAGATTCTTAAGCTGCCAAACACTTGGCAAGTCTTGTTTTTGGCAATTTAAGAATTGTCCCCCTATGGTTGAGATCCCCCTGTCTCACTCGGTCCCAAGGGGGTGAAAGATTCTATTAATTATGTATGTCCTTATCTACTTCATGCATTGAAAAGGACAGAGGACTCCATTATTAAGATGAAAGCAAGTTCTGATTTAAAGGAAGTGCCATAAATCATAGCTTTTCAATTGACAGAAGAATGATGTGATAAGGAATGTAATAGCCTTATTAGATTATATCTTATAAGTTTTGTACCTATGTTACATTTTAAGACAAACACTTTCTACAGATGCAATATATGTAATTTCAAGATTTGTGTGTACAATGTATATACATAATATTACATACATATCTAACACAGTAACACAAATGATGAAGGAACACAACTTTATGACTTGTGCCCTGACCAGGCCCCTAACTCACGATCTATGGCACCCAATCATCTAGCCAGAAATACCCACAGCTTATAACGCTATGCAACATCCATGTTCTTCAAAAAGAATGTTTCAGTGGCACAGTGATGGTCAGACTACCCTGACATGATCATAGTGACAAGTCGTCTTTTAGATAATAGGAATACCTGGATCGCAATGTATATACATGTATACATATCGCCATGGATGATACTACATTATATATATATAACAACTATATTATTATATTGTACAATCCTAAACTGTCTACAAACCCGGCCGAATTGTATAGTCCTAAAGGAGTCTGGTTTAGACAGAGTCCATTTTACCAAATATGAGAACATGAACAAAACAAGTTTAAAAGTTAAGATTGATCTTGAATTTCTTAATTTTGTGAGACTCTTTGCCATGTTATGTTTGACCCTGAATGTCTTCCAACTATCAATTCACTATACAATAGAAAAACAAAACTTAACAGGATAAATGTGTTATGATACACGTTTAGCTTCCATACTGTTTAATTGAGAATACCTTGTCTCCTTAAGCTCTTAAGCTGGACAAAGATTGGCAATAAAATAAGATATTACTGTAGTATTATAGTATATTGATTTTTGTTGGAAGGTTTGTTCACTTCAAGACAATTGACAGTGCAGTGAAGGCAGTAACAGAGCTACACCGCTGGCCACTACATGGAACCAAACTTGTGGTTGATCTGGCCAAAGACACTTCTAGGAGGATTGAGAAAGGTTGTAATAAGGCATGCACTGTATTTATCCACAAATAAGACCCTTCCCTCAAAATGAGCCCCCTTCTTTATTTTTGCAGAATCATCAATTTTAAAATAGTAAGCTAAAGCCTAAAATCTCTCCTCAAACATTTATACTAAACTTGCACCGGGGCAGGGAGCTAGCTTATTAGGTCACCTGAGACAAAGTCTCAGTTGACCTATTGCGATCGCCTTTTGTCCGGCGGCTTCCGTCGTAAACAATTTACATTTTCAATTCTTCTCAATTACCAACAGACCCAGAGACCTGATATTGGGTGTGTAACATGCTGGGATGAAGGGCAACAAAGTTTGTTCAAGTGGATGACCTTGACTTCATTCAAGGTCACAGGGGTCAAATATGCTAAAATCTTTAAACAACTTCTTCTTGTTAACCAAAATTCCCGGAGACCCAATATTAGGTCTAGCATGCTGGGATGAAGGGCTACAAAGTTTGTTCAAATGAATGACCTTGACCTTTATTCAAGGTCACAGGTGTCAAATATGCTAAAATCTTTAACCAACTTCTTGTTAACCAAAAGGCCCAGAGACCCAATATTAGGTCTGTAGCATGCTGGATGAACAGCTACAAAGTTTGTTCAAGTGGATGACCTTGACATTCATTCAAGGTCACAGGGATCAAATATGCTAAAATCTTTAAACAACTTCTTCTTGTTAACCAAAAGGCCCTGAGACTCAATATTAGGTCTGTAGCATGCTGGGATGAGGGGCTACACAGTTTGTTCTAGTAGATGACCTTGACCTTTCTTCAAGGTCACAGGGGTCAAATATGCTAAAATCTTTAAGCGATTTCTTCTTGTTAACCAAAAGGCCCACAGACCCAATATTAGGTATGTAGCATGCTGGGATGAAGGGCTACAAAGTTTGTTCAAGTGGATGACCTTGACATTCATTCAAGGTCACAGGGATCAAATTTGCTAAAATCTTTAAACAACTTCTTCTTGTTTACCAAAAGGCCCTGAGACTCAATATTAGGTCTGTAGCATGTTGGGATGAGGGGGCTTCAAAGTTTGTTCAAATGAATGACCTTGACCTTCATTTAAGGTCACAGGGGTCAAATATGCTAAAATCTTTAAACAACTTCTTCTTGATAACCAAAAGGCCCTGAGACCCAATATTAGTTATGTAGCATGCTGGGATGAAGGGCTACCAAGTTTGTTCAAATGGATGACCTTGACTTTCATCCAAGGTCACAGGGGTCAAATATGCTAAAATCTTTTAAAAAACTTCTTGATAACTAAGTGGCCCAGACACCCAATATTGGGTCTGTAGCATGCTATGATGAAGGGCTACCAAGTTGGTTCAAATGGATGGCCTTGACCTTATTCAAGGTCACAGGGGTCACATATGCTAAAATATATCATAACTGAGGTGACCGTTAAGGCCCATGGGCCTCTTGTTTGAGGATAAGTTTGGTATTTTTAGCTCACCTGGCCCAAAGGTCCAGTGCGCTTATGCCATGATGGAGTGTCCGTTGTCATTGTACCTCCGCCAGTCATCAATGTTTCCTTTAAATCCCTACTAGTCCAGAACACCTGAATTTATTTTGATGATATTTGGTCTGGAGCATAAATGGAAGGTGTGGTTTATTGGCAGGAAGAATGGGGCCCATAGGGGAAAGGGAGGTAAATCCTTTAAATTCCTACTTGTCCCGAATACCTGAATGGATTTTAATGAAATTTAATCTAGAGCATTATTGGGCAAATGATATCTAAAAGTTGTATAAACAAATGTTTTGGATCCCCAGGGGTCCAATAGGGGAAATCCCTACTAGTTCTGAACACCTGAATGGATTTTGATGAAATTTGGTCTGGAGCATTATTGGGCAAGCAAGATCTAATGTCTATAAACGAATGATGTGGCACTTTTTGGGCAGGAGAAAGAGGGTCCAATAGGGGAAATATAGCAAAAAAACCCTTTAAAATCCTTTTTCTTTTTCAAGAATGACAGGATTTGGTCCACCTGTATTTTGAACCGTTGTTAAGAGAGGCAGTTCAAAAGTAGGAAAATATTTGAAATAGAACTTTTTGCCATAATTACTGAAATTTTCAGGTGAGAGATTTAGGCCATCTGGGCCTCTTGTTTGTAGGTTAAACTTAAAATATGGTCCTCCAAATCACCTACATATTTTCATGGGTTGCCTAGGTGAAAGGCAAGTGTGTTGTCAGTGTGCCACCCCACCATCCGAAGTCACAGAGGTCACTGAGGTCAAGGGTGTCTAGTTGCATGATTCACATAATGTCACATTTTAAATGCATACTCTGCCAGTTTATATATATTCATTTAATTCAAAGTTTTTTTCGGTCTTTCAGCTGATGAGTACATATATGATGTGAATATTTTTATAGGAGACATTTGCTTGGACGATTTGTTTGAGGGAAAGAAGGAAGACTCATCCACGACTCATATTACCAGCAGTCCAGCCAATGTGATGTCTGGGACCAACCAAGGGGTCAAAGATGTGATGTATGTGAGCAGGCTGAGGGAGACCTGTGTATCCCTGGGGATGCAGGCTAGACTACAAATGTCACCAAGCTCAGGTAAGGTTCAATAATCACAATATTTGATGGATAGTCATTAAAAGTTCTTGCGTATTTTGTAGTATAATAATGTAGAATAATGAGCTACTTCCTAACCATGTGTAAAAATGATTCCTCCCTAATTATATTCATGAAAGACGCAGTAAAGTAATAAATAACATTTGGTCTGAAAGTATGACCGTTGTCAATGTTTTCTGACTTGTGTGTAGCAGAAAGTCCTATCTATGGAGGAAAATTCTATACATTTCATAAGAAGTGGAATAGTAGCAAGGTTTCAAACACTTAATGATAAATTGTAATTTGGTTGATAAATTGTATTACTGGAAGAGATAATTGACCTCATAATCACAATGTGGGATATTAAAAAGCTGTCTTATGACTATTTTACCAACATTATGTATCCCACTTGACCCTGACAGAGAGACAGTTGAACCATCTAGATGTGGACTGCCTGATGTCGAATATTAGTAAAGCTGAACGTGGCCGTGTTTCTGCCCTGGCTGAGACACTCCCAGAGGAGGCCAGCATTGAGAATGTCACAGAGAAACTCTTGCTTGGGTAAATATATCATCTTTTTGTACAACTGAAGCTTTTTAGCTAATTTATCAATGTCACAATCAGTTATCCTTGTTATCTAGTCACAGCAAATCTGGTTGCTGATGTCACTACAAACCTACCAATTATTATATGTTATTAGAAGTGTTCAACAAATAAAACAAATTGTATGAGGAAGCTTATAACAACTCTCGGTGATAAAAAGTACTGCTTTACTTATATAATTACATCAGGTAATTTCCCATAATAATACACACTATACTGTCAACAACTCATCTACCTGCTCGCTCAAGAGGAACCAATCTCTGACACACTTCACAGTTTAATCTCAACCTTGGGTCGGTACTCTGCTGGTGTTTTCATGGGTGTAGAAATGAAATGATGCCTATTAAATCTTTAAATGACTGAAACAATAGCATTACTACCAAGGTGCTCAGAGTACATCTAAATAAATAGTCACTGTCGTCTATTAAATCGGATAACATACACAACTCAAGTAACAGTAACATTTTATACACACATGCGCAGCTCAACTTCCTGTACTTGTACATGGAAATGGCATGGTGATCAATGGGTTATCGGTAAAACGTAAGTATAGGCCCATCAAACTGTATTTTATTAGCCCATCATCATCAGATGGTGGGCTAGTCAAATCGCCCTGCATGCTTCCATGGACCATGCTTTCAAGAGGAAAAAAAAGAAAGAATTGAAAAGTAGAGAGAGGATTAGTTTGACATACAACCCAATAAAGATCATTCAATTGTGTGCGCTAAGATCTCTCTGGGATCTCTTGTATGTAAGTGTAAGGTAATGGTTTTGTTACATTTTATATATAATGTGTGTTAGATTTAACGATTATTTGATGTGACATTAATAAATGTTATTCGGTTGAATTCCGTTTCATCGTTATTCCTTTTGCAAACATGATATGTACATCATATTGTATTGAAGTGTCTAAGTGAAAGAAACTATCATGTCTGTATATCAGCAAAACTAAACTTATGAGTGACAGAGCAAAGTTATAATGATGATAATAATGTTGACAAATATTAACCGAGCTTTGCACCAAAAATGACAGCTCCCTTAATTTGAACACTCGGATAACTCAAACTTTTCTCGTAGCCCTGTCGAGTTTACGAAGATCCACACTGTACTTTGTTTCCATATATATGTATAGCTTCATGTTGATTGGTTTATAATATGATTATCCTATTTCACCATGTTATATTGTACAACAACTGTTGGGCAGTACAGTAGATGAAATGGAGCTGGCACTGAGGATGTAATCCCCTTTGATAATCTTTCTAGTGATGTCTTTACAGGACTGGAGAAGACCTAGCATTGGGGAGAGAGAGGGTGAAAGACTTTGTATCAGCCTTGCATGATGTGATGGGTACTGTTAACACCTTCCTGAGAGAGAACCAAATTGAGGCATTAGAAGATGAAGATAAAACTAAATTTGTCTTGGATAGTACATCGGTCAATGAAGACAAAGAATTTCAGAATGAAGACAACCTAATGAAAGAAGACCAAGATGAGGACAACCTATTGTTGGACCCATCACACAGGACTGAGATAAATGGTATGGTCAGTGATGTTGGTCTGATGAATTTTGAGGACATAGCAGACCAAGCCTCTAAAGAGGAAAGCAGCCTTTCTTCCTCTGATGACAGTGATACCTGTGTGTTAGGTGGAGATTCTGGTGTGGAGTCTGATCATAAGTCTCCCACTGCGAGTTTGCCTTTCGTTCAGCATGAAGTTAACCCAGAACTGCAGTCTGATGTTACATCTGAGGCAAAGAAACCAGAAATCCTGTCTTCTGCTGTTGTCCAGAACTATTTAACCAGAGGTGAGGTTATTACGATGTTTATTTGCCTGGAGATCCAGCACAAACAAATCCACTGAGTTCAGGCATAGGCGTCTGCATCTGATTAATATTTATAGTAAAATATTAGCCCCTACTCCTTCTATAAAAATATCAACAAGGTGTAATAATTGAAGATCGGGTGATGCATCAACTATGGAAAGGAAGTAGGCTATCTGTCTTTGAGCTGTTTTAAAATGGACAGTCTGATTGGTTGACAATTGTAGGTATAGTATTGTTTACAGAGCTGTCGACCAATCAGATTGACCATTGCAAAACCACTCTAAAATATATAGCCTACTTCCATTTCACAGTTGATTAATCGTCAGCTATCACAACCACTTTTGGTTCATTTTCTCATCTTTAAGTCAAGGTTAATTACTGAAGTGTGTGTGCATTTGATATTTTATTCTCATTGAACTTAAATTAAAAGTGAATCGAAGCTTGAAGCCCCTGCCTTTTACTTTTCACATGTTATATCTTGTGGAAGTAGTAGGAGTAGGGGCTTATATGTTTTTCCTATCAATACTATCCAGATGCAGATACCTGTGATGTAGGCTACCTGACAGAAAATTTAGAATTCATGTTGCTGTAAGAGGACAGTAATAATTATACCCTGTACTCAAAACTCGATGATAGACATGATGCCTAAAACTGTTGAAATCCCAGTAATTTCCATTGTTCTAACTTCTAACGTTTACATGTAGAAATGTAGATCTATTATAAACTTCATGTTTAACTAGTTACATTAGTATTTAATATGGTTTCTGTGAACGGAAAGTTTATGTTGAATTTTGTTTTACAGCTTCCTTTGGGCGAGGGAGGGGATATGGTAGAGGCACTCCTGCCGTGATAGGGAGAGGCATGGACACCTTCCAGGGCTATGGCAGAGGTAATTATAACATAAAAATGGGAATCGTCTTCTAGAGGGGATTACCATCAAAACTGTTTTGCTGCACATACATTTGTATACATTACCAAGAAATATTGTGAGGCATAAATAGATTAATTAACATGTTGGACTGTTCATCAGTCACATTGGGGTCAAATTTAGCCAAATTTCCAGCTAAGCTATCTTAGTAAGTAGAATATAACTCAAATGATGGAATACTCAGGGGAAAATGGTCAGCAAATTAATTGGAAAAGGGAACTGAAGCCAACACTCTGATGTATGGTAGATATTTATTGTCCCTCCTCAGTGCTGTATCTGTATATTTTACAGGTGTTGGGCGTATGTTTTGAAACAAGTCAAGGACGATTTGTGGTAGCTGATGTACAAATGGATGCTGTCTGATGAAAATTCACGTGTGAGATTGTAAAGAGCAGCAGGATACATCTCTCTATTGTGGTGGTTAATATAGATGTCTGAAATTATCAGTGATATTTTACTCCTAGTTTTAACTGATAAATTTCAACATGTATAGTTTTTCTGACATTCAAATCGAACAACAATGTTCTGCTCAAATTTCTGTTAACAGAAAAATGTGAGTGTCTTGTATACAGTGGTCGATGTTTAGAACGTAAATATCTACTATCTTACATCAGTGACTCTTATAATCAAAATCTTTGTATGAAAATAATATTGTAACAGTACATAATTATACTGTAGATAAGGAGCATCATTTTTGCTCAATTTATGGTTAGTGTTAAAATGATATATATTTATAAAAAATATCACATCAGTTTAATCTATAATACTCAGTGGCAGTAATTATCAATTCTGAAAGTTGATACCTAAGGGTTAACGATACAAAATGTTGTTCACAGAGTGGTCAGGTTTTTAGTCATTACTTCGATATCTCATGATATTGAAACATTGAACATGAAGCACACGGAAAAGTGCAATGTTTTTTGATAAACAGAAAAGAAATAGTTTCTCGTTGTATACACTGTTGCAATTTTGTTGAATTTAAAATCAAATCATATACATTGAATGTTGCACAATGTAGGGCTTGGAAAACTTACAGTAAGCTATATGACATAATGAAAACCATTAATATTCATTACACTTTATCACAACATGTAATAGTTCATTTCAATCAAATTTAGCAAAATATTTCCAGTAAAAATGTTTAGGATAACATTCCAATTACACATTTTTGATATATACCAGTATCAAAAATATTAAAGCATTCCAGTTATAGATTTCTATTAAAATTTTTGGACATTGTAAAATATTTTCATTATTTTGACAAAATTCAATACATCTGAACACTTATTTTTCCTTAGATTAGAAATTAACAGAATGAATTCTTGATCAGTGAATATGTTTCTTTAATGGTACAAAACCTTTTTTATTGTGGTTCAAAGTGTATTCTATAACATCCAGCCCGAATGTTAAGTCTTTATATTTATACTAAAAGTATTTAATCACACTGTATTTTTTGAAGTCTTAAGAATGTATAATTAAAAATATATTATTGTGTCATAAATTTTCATATGTACTGTTAAAGTTAACACACAGTATGTTACTGGAACAGTGTTTAGCTGCTAAACATCTGTGGGTAGAGTCTAACAGTTTATGTTATCTAACGTCCATATGACTGGGAAGAGTTGGCTGCCCTGGTAACCATATGTAACAAGTTCCGTTACCATAGTTACACATAAGTTATAAAGATTACTGTTACTTTGGCACACTCAAATTTTAGGGCATACTTAGGTAACAAAATATCCACACCCACCATACAATATACAGAAACTGCAATAAGTGCAGTCATTATTTAGCAGAATGTGTTTATTGTGTAAAGTACTGAAATAAGATATCTGTTTGCATGAAGATTTTTGAAAGTATGTAGGAGTAACTATTGTATTATATAAGAATTAATTTTTATATGTCATTGTAAGGTGATCTTAAATCCAAGGACATGTATATTTTGTTTGCAGTTAAGTAATTATTAATGTTGATGGGTTTAAGATATACCTTCAATGACATGCTGTTGGTTAGTGGAGCTTAATTGATACAGTTGGGTCCATTTGTCTTGTCTTAAAAAATAAGTTGTTTTCCAGTGCATGTTGTCATGGTGACAACATGTACTTATCTCTTCCTCTGCATTACAATGATGAAAAAAAAACACGTAAATGATAATTGAATATACTAAGTATTACTTGTATCTTTTATATTTGTAAGCGTCTTTTCTAAGATCAGTTTTATGTACTACATAATTTTTAACCTAATAGAGTTCCATTCAAGATCACCATGACATATGGTAGTGCTGAATTGTGGTAGTGCTGAATTGTGGTAATCTTGAATTAAACTTGGTACGAATAAGGAAGAAAGCTGTAGTGTAGTATATAATGGTCCATGGTGAGTGCTCTAGAAAATCTTACCGTAATTTTAGATTTTCAAGATTGATGTATATTTTCAATATCTTTTTTGGAAGATGGTATAAAAAAAAATTCCAGATATCATTGATATTGGAGGATGAATTTCATTGCTGAAGATATACAGATACCAGCTTCTTTTCTCTGTAAGGTTTGAAATTTAACATTGACACCTATATTTCACCCACTCTTACAGGGATGGTTGTGTAAGTTACATGATTAAAACCTCTTCCATTGGCCATTTGGTCATCAAATCTTATTCATATACACTGTATATGTAAAAAATTTAAAACATTCTCTTGTGTAATTATGAAGATTGTTGTAGGAATAGGTCACCAAAGCAATTAGTTTGCTGGTTTGATTTCTGCATTAGGTGTTCTGGGAAGCAATTAGTGGGTGTGTATAGGGACACTATATGTACTATGGTTTAGTCAATTTGTTTAAAAAAAATAATTACTTTGTTTGTTTTTGAATTTTTCAGTAATGAAAATTTGATCACACAACTCTCTACTCAATACATTTCCCCTCAATTGTGTAATCAATAACTATTTCCTAAAACCATTATCTGTAAATTGATGTTATTACAGGGTGAATTGAACTATGGACTTGGACAACTAGTTTTGGCTTAGGAATCGTCTACTGAAAGAGCTGTTATGAAGCAAGTGAACTTAAAATGGGACACTGATTATGTAGAAGATAAATGATTGATAAAGGGAGGTGCTCATATAGGAGAAGAGGTGCCTTTTATAATATCTGTTTGACCTATTAGTTTCAGAAAGTACTTGTAGTTGAATTATATTCATTTAGATTTGATATATTTTTTATATAGAGTTAGTTCTAGTTTCTCATTTACTCGGAATTCTATTGTTTCCGAAAATTACTTTACCTTGTTCAGTTCATTTTCAGTTTGTTATTAGAATACATTTGTAGTTTGATTCATAATTAGATTATAGTGGTAGTAGTAAATATTATATACTTTAATTGTACAACATACAACAAGGGGAAATAGTATATTATGTTAATGTCCCAAGGGACCCTCATTATCTACTGGGGTGATGGTGTTACTATATTGTCCCGAGGGACCCTCATTATCTACTGGGGTGATGGTGTTACTATATTGTCCCGAGGGACCCTCATTATCTACTGGGGTTATGGTGTTACTATGTTGTCCCGAGGGACCCTCATTATCTACTTGGGTTATGGTGTTACTATATTGTCCCGAGGGACCCTCATTATCTACTTGGGATATGGTGTTACTATATTTTCCCTAAGGACCCTCATTATCTACTGGGGTTACGGTGTTACTATATTGTCCCGAGGGACCCTCATTATCTACTGGGGTTATGGTGTTACTATATTGTCCCTAAGGACCCTCATTATCTACCGGGGATATGGTGTTACTATATATTGTCCCTAGGGACCCTCATTATCTACCGGGGATACATGGTGTTACTATATTGTCCCCAGGGACCCTCATTATCTACCGAGGTTATGGTGTTACTTTATTGTCCCCAGGGACCCTCATTATCTACCGGGGATATGGTGTTACTATATATTGTCCCTAGGGACCCTCATTATCTACAAGAGCTACATGGGATATGATATTGTGTTATTGTCCCTAAGGACCCTCATTATTTACAAGACCTAAAGACTCTTGCTTTGGCTTCTTTCCTCTGATGTTGTGCTGCCAGGTTTCTTGGCTGTGTTGCATTTAATATTTTCTCAACACAATTCAAAGTTTTCTCTCAAAGACTTTTAAGAGTAACATGTGTATAGTATGTAACACAAGGATTTGTCACAAATTCCCATCCATGTTTATGAGTACTGTACAAATAATTACTACATGAGGAGGTGCCATATATCTGTAATATTTCTAACAACATATCTATGATGTCAGTGTGTGCCATAACCAGAGTACGGTTAAGGGGGCCTAATCAAGTTGGGTTCCATCAGAAAAATCAGAGTTGAGGCCGACATTCAAGGTCACTGATTTGTCAGTTGGCTCGGAATCGCTATTAGCAGCCATGGCAGCCTCTGTACCTGGGCTTGTTTCAATCGACAACTACGTATACACATGTGCAGATCATTTGGTTGGCGATTTGTACCAAGTCCCAGTCGATTGTACATAGATATTGCTACTAAAGTCCTCGGTTACAAACTTATGTTTTCTCCTTCAGTTTGGTAAAATTCTACAATGTTTGACTTTATTATCTTGGTGCAATTTTATAGA
Source organism: Pecten maximus (assembly GCF_902652985.1). Classification (NCBI taxonomy): domain Eukaryota; kingdom Metazoa; phylum Mollusca; class Bivalvia; order Pectinida; family Pectinidae; genus Pecten; species Pecten maximus. The sequence continues at coordinate 15,566,793 of NC_047020.1, forward strand.
ATTAAATGTTTGTTTCCTCAAACATGTAAAAAAAGAAAAAGGAAAAAAATATCGGTCATCATACATATATCATACATATATGTCTGATATTTGTGTTGCTTTAAAAAGTCCAAATGTCTCATGCAATTACGTTTTTTATCCATTGTCTGTCAAGAAAAATCAAAACTGTGAATTACGAATGTATATTATAATAGCAAATTGAATATTTTAGAATCATGATACAGTAGATATATACACACTATAGGGAAAGTCCAAATACATGTAGACTCAATCTAATTAAAATTAGACTTGTAATTTCCGTTCCTCTACGATACACTGCAATACAAGATCTAACGATGCCCCGTAGGAGTTCATCTCAGCATGACCTTTGAGCTCAGCCAATCAGCGTGTCGCCTATGAAATTTTCGGTGTGATTTCATTCTTCGGAAGTATAAATACTTACGTAACGTTCCCGGGGTATTCCGATGGTCGATAGTAACGGTAAACAACATGGCTTCACCCATTCCACCTCACCGAGAACACTCCAACAGATTTATATTTTTACAAACGCGTGCTGCCTGTGAGATTTTTCATTAATCATACAAAGAGAGAGAGAGAGAGAGAGACAGTGAGGACAGCAGCGTCGTGTAAAAATAGTTTGGTAGGGAATAACGTGTACGGTAACGGTTTTCGAAATCCGGTTGCCAACACAGTCCGTCCTGTTGACTAAGACAATATATAGGCCTTATCGATTTCTGTTCTTCTTTCAATGTAACGCCCAGGGATTAGCAACTTTTTTTTATTATCGTAGCCATTTGAGTAGTCTACGAAAGTTTGTGAAATTTTGCGTATTTCAAATCAAGCGCTGATTTGAGTCTCCAATAATAAGGAGACGCAACCGAAGGCTCGTATAAGGCTGTTTGTCATTGGTTGACTGATGACGTCATTGAACAATTATCATTGGCTTATATTTAAAGCTCAAAGGTCATGCTGAGATGACCTCCTACGGGTGTTGTTAGATCTTGTATTGCAGTGTATCGTAGAGGAACGGAAATTACAAGTCTAATTTTAATTAGATTGCATGTAGACTGTAACAAATTCTCAAGTCCCTGCGTGAAGAATTTTTTTTAAAGATATTTTAGGAATTTCGGTGGGCTATAATCAAAGAAATATGCATAATTGGGCTGAAAAGCACCGTAAACTAAGAAAAAACTAGCTAATCGATCTTAATTTACTTCAGATACAGTAATCAGCTTTATAGATCATACTTAGAGGTATAGATTTTATTCGACTCTTGAATTAAAATGTTAAAAAAGGACAAGGGAGTTTGACACATTCTAGGTATTCGACACTATTCATGTTTTCAGACATGACAGGGTTAGTTTAACATGTCCTGTGTAGTTTTGTTTGTTTTATGATAATACCATGTTTTATGATAATACCACAGTTTTATGTTGCAAAAAGGTGATAGATCAAGGCAGATATATTTTACCAGGTTCAATTTTGACTGTTTTTATCACTTCAAATGTATATAAAGATTTGTTTCTTTACAATAAATGCTTACTTTTGATAATCATAATGATGTATACAAATATTTTATGATGCAGTATGTAATTCTGAAACCTAATCTCTCTTCTGACTGAACTCTTGTTTTTTTCTTCAAAATTTAAATTATAACGTTGTGAAAATTGCCATTAATTTTGCTTCCACTTTCATACGAATTTTGGAGAAGTGAAATTTCAATTGATTTAAAAAAAAAAAAAAAATTCACTTAATGTTTGAATTATTTTCATAAGCTGCCTGTTTATCAAGCAAAATATTGCTTCTCATATTCTTCCCAATGTAATTGGACTACATAATAAACTTGATAAAGATTACATTGATGTCCTTAATTCAGTTTAGATATTTTTGACAAATTCTAAATTCTATTGGGACATTTTAAGGCATGTACAGTTTAAATATTTTTGACAAATTCTATATTCCATTGGGACACTTTCAGACAAATGTTGTACACACATTCTTGATATTGTCAGATGGTATGCATAGTAAGGCAGCATACACCCTTAAGTTTAAAAATGTTTAAACAAAGCCAAAATAGTGACTATCTTGACAATTGTCATTTGTGATTTTCATGTAATAACAGTAAATATTTTGCAACATTAATTTTACGCAGATTATCTAGTCAACCTACCAATATTTTTCGCATTAATCATTATCTTGGAAGTTTTCACCAGTGGTGGTGACAGTTTAATTTTTTATGGACTACTGGTAGTTTAGTTTATTTCCTTAAAGGGGCATTCCTTCGTTTGGCCATCAGAAACATGCACAATTTCTATTGCTGAAATCTTTATCCCAACTATGATAATATGAGTGTTTGTGCCTACAGTCCCTGTGGCAATTTCAGACATTAAAAGCTGTATATTCTTGTGAAAAATGTGAAATCATATTTTGATAACAGTACCTCAGTGTACATTTTTTTCATTTTGTCTTAAATGATTAAACATACTGTACTATATTTTTATTTTGTTTTAAGAGATTAAACATACCGTAATAATAATACACTCTTATTTTGGAGGCTATTCATTTTGTACAAATCATTAACAAGTAGCATTTCACAAGAGTTTAAGGACACAAAACATTTCTGGGTTATGATAGTTTCCCTGTAACCTGCCAGAAATCATGTGTATTGGATGTATAACTCCTAAATTTCTGTTCTGAAATTAATAGACAAACGAGGTATTGAATAGAAAGTTGGTAGAATCCTTGAAATATGCAATTCACAAATCCTTTGAAACTGATGTAAAGTAAAACCCCACTTACTCGAACCTGCATTCCTCAAACATTTACCGTTGAACTATTCAATTGGTCCCTACATCATCCATATTGTAATTTTTTTTGTTAATTAATCTTGGATAACTTAAACTGCCATTCATAGAATACCCTGTATTTCTCCGACTTATTTTTGTCTCCTTCCCTTCATATTCATAGCATTAATCCTACCTATTTGTCGAACAGGTGTGACACCTGACAATTTTTTACCTGTTGAACACATGGTAAAGGCATGAGATAGAGATTTTACCGGTATGCTCTACAAGAAGATGTATTGTAATATTTTCTTCATGACATAAAAGGGACCGATTATAGTGCTTTATTTTATATGATATTGTATAACGTGACTAACTTCTATACCTTATTTCTATATGACTGTTAATGCTATTTATCAGGATGACTACAGACCTTACCTTAAAGAGGCTTACAGCATGACGGGCGTAAACGGACATCTCCGATCATTAAAAGCTCATACACGTTTCGATGTACAATAGGGCTTTCCGAACTTTTATTCTATGAAAACATTACGACTATGTCATAAAGACGGCTGAAACTCCAACCTGGAGAAACAAGGTGGAATATACGGCAAATCTTTTTTGTTAAATCGCGCAGCTGTTTGAAGTTATCACTGACGTGCGGCACTGTGCACGTGCTTGTTTCTTTGATGTGTCAATCAAATTAGACTCCACTTTATAGCGGGGACTTATTGCGGGTTGCGATTAAATAAATAATATTTTAAAAATGAGGTTTTAATATCACTTTTCAGCATTTTATAAGGAAAATAAAATGAAAAACTCAACAATTCCAACAATCTGTCATGTGTAAAAAATCTTTTTCTATTAGCCAATTTTTCTGATCTCTGCGGGCAAGCCTCTTTAATTAATACAACTGTAATTACGGAGAATGCAGCTTTCTGGTTGGTTGAGTTTTTCCTTTCATACCTCTCTGAAAGAAAACGTAAATGATGCAAAAAACAAAATCACAATACAACCATGAATGTTGCTTAATAATTTGTTCGAAATAATCCCTTATTAAATAAATAAAAAAATGCATATAAAACGTTTTATAAATATCAAATACAGTTTTCAGTACTGGATTCTTAGAAAAATTTGCAAACAATTTTTTTGTCATACCCTAATGAAACTTAAACAATATTGACATCACTGCTGGTAACTAAAATGGTCAAGTGTTTAAATTTTTTGTATGTCTTCCTTTTCCATACCACACTAATCAAAATTATTATGAATATTGGCTATCGGAAAGGTTTACTGTGAGACCACAAAATATACTGTAGGGAAACATCATAATTTGTAATACAGTGTAAACATATGATCACTACCTAACCTCTTAGTAATTTGTATCCCTCAAACTATTGATGTGGTCTTTGGAGTTCGAGTTAGCGGTATTTTACTGTATCATCATAATTTCTGTTGATTGACTGCATTGCATGTTTGAAGACTTTTCCAGTATCATATAGTATAATATTCCAGTATCATATAGTATAATATGAAAACATTGAGTGGAATGCACTGTTAACACATTGTAAAACATGTCTTGTTATCATATATATTTCCTATTATCAGACTTTTAAAAAATTGTATCATTATATTAGTAAATATTTTTATTGAAATTATCACAGCTTTTTCTTGTTTGTTATGTTATGAATATAATGAATCTATCTGTCTTTTCCAATACAGACATGTATAATCCACAAGAATGCTTAGATTGTAACCACTGTCAGTTTATGAATTGAATATATAGAGAAAATATGTGTGTATATACATGTGTGAATATATATATTCATTCACAGCAATCTTGGCTGGCAGTATATTAGACTGTAAACCCTGTGAGATCACATGTATTATGAGATACAAATTGCTATCACATGATGTTGTTTCCCATAGTGATTGGTTAGTGAAGATCAAGTGCTGATTTATATACAGGCACCAAATGTAATAGGAATGAAAAAAACCCACAGCCGGACCGGGGTTTGAACCCTGGGACCTCCAAACACTAGCCAGACGCTCTACCAATTAAGCTATCTGATCACCGATGATCAACCCAGTCCAGTTCCGCTACACATGTTATACACTGTTGGGTGGTTTCATTGCACTGGTGGACAAACAGCCATTGCCATATTTAAAATCAAAGTTTTTTGGATTCAGTATTCCTTCGACTTATGTTATCGCCCAATCAACAGCCAGAATTATTTTAAGTCATTTAGATGGATTTCCTTCTTGTTGCTGGTTGCTCCCTCAAAGATCAACATACCAGTATGTTTTGTATGTATGGGACACCCATTGCATGCCATCTAGAGCAATTTGGGTGTCTTGCCCATGCAAGGACAAAAACAGCTTCCTGAGAAAAGCAAACCTCTCCAGCAGGGATTGAGCCACACACCTCTGACCTTTACTAAAAGTTGCTTTCGTCAGATACTGTACTGAGCTTTTGTGGCCTTGGTATCTAAGAATTGGTTACCTAAGTTTGAACATTGACCAAATAATCATCAAATAATAATTGACATATACTCATATATATATTTGTTTTATTTAAAACTGAAAATATAGTTTCACAGAATTAAATACAACATGTAAGATGCACCATTTCATTTTAAGAATACAATATTTACATGTATGTTCATTTAAAAATAAAAGATTCAAATTTTAAATACAGGTATTTTGTCAAAAATAAATTTTCCCCAAACAAACATTAAAAGAGGTGATAGTGTATACGAGGCTGTCCAAATCTCTGAACAATTGCAACATGTAATTTTCTACACCAAGTCCTTTCCCCCGTGTTTATGGAGAATTGGCAAGGAAACAGCATAATTATTATGTAATACCTTTCTTTGATGGACTGGAAAAAAGTCTCATCAATAAGCTAAACCAAGTCTTCTACAATCCCCTTCCCATTGTTTATGGAGAATTGGCAAGGAAATAGCATAATTATTCATGGATCGCACAGCCTTGAAAAGTACTTGAATTTAGAGGGTGTGCTAAACATAAAAGTCTTTGACAACGATTTTGGGACTTTAAACTCCTTGAATTCAGCTTAAGAGTCTTGAAAAGTACTTGAATTTTACAACATAAACCATTTTGAATGTTTAATGTGTCTGATTTAGTAATAAAACAAGAAATATCTTTAAAAAACATAAATGGCATAGTTTTAATGCTGGTGGTTATAATGTAAAACTTCTGGTGAAATAAATCAACGAACTAATGCGTTTCAGCACGGATAACAAAATTAGATCAGTTTGAATCATTTTTGGTGATAATACAATCTGCATTTGCATCAGGAATATAATTTTATTAATGCGTCATTTGAAACTTATTCAGCTTGCATTCTTAACTTTGTTTCGTTTTTAACTGCAAATCTGCATTTTGCATTTACCACTACACTGACCAATCACATACTTCATCTTGACCATTAACGCCACCTGTCGCGTCATATCCGGGGCCAAAAGAATACTATACGGCTATGCCGAAAAAATAATTTTCACAAATGTAATGATTCGCTTCGATCCCGAGAATGTCATCCGTCTAAAAGATCCTAAATTCCATCTAGTTTAGCACCCATTTTATCGACTGCATTATCCTGACTTCAAGTGTTTCTGTTACAATTCCGGTGCAGTAAGGGAGGTAATTATAACTGTGCAAAACATGATAAAAATTAGTCTCTGTCTTAAAGGTGGATCCAGTCCATCAAAGAAAGGTATTTAATACCTTTCTTTGATGGACTGGATCCACATTTAAGGCAGAGACTAATTTTTATACACCAATCAAATTTACAGCTGTCAAATTCATTTATCAACCAATCTCATTGAAGTTTAATAATTGCTACACGTAGTTTTGTTTCCTTAACCTGCATATTAATTTGACTATTTTTACAAAAAGTATTGCCCTTTGTTTATTTCAGTATTTGAATCTTGTCTGGAGTTAACGATTTTTACAGACCTCTTTGAATCTTAGTAGGCTTTTTAACCATGATATATAATAGAAGTATTTTCCTAAGTTGTCTTTTGCATGGAAAGTTTAACATACGTAAGTATTTATTTCGGTATTTGAATCCTGTTGATCTTGTCTACATCCTAACCCTCAGTTTTCAAACTTCGTACACTTTGCTATGACAAGGAAATTGTATGTTCTAAGTGTCACTTTAATTAGACTATCAACCTTGTATTAGTTGTTTTCTTTTTGGTATGGATGTGGTGTATACAATGCCACCCAATAGTACTCTTGTCCTTATATCCATGTACAAAAATTGTACTTTCAGAACAGATAGATTTAATATGAGGTACAAAACAGTTTTTAAAATCAGGAGGTAACAATATACAGATTCGATTATAAACATGTATAAAAATTCAGAGTAAAATTGAATTCAACATGATACTCTATAGACACAAGAGAATAGAGAACAAATGGGCCAGGGTGAACTAGAAATTCATCAGTTGCATTGTTTGTTGGCTTAACTCATGAACAGCTAGAGTCATTTTGATGTAGCACCTCTCCTTGTAGTAGTTAGTGGTTACCTCATTGAACAACATATGGATGGCCCATCTGGTGCTATAAAGATCATTTGAGGTACAATGTCTTTACCAAGGATACAACAACATAAGACAGTGTATGATCTCAGAGTCTGGACATTTAACCTGATGCTTGAATTTGTGATGAAGGGTTGTAATTCTGTTAAAATGAATACCCCTGCCCACTTTCATGATCACAAGGCAATACAGGCCCATTGGGTATTTGTTCGAGCTTCCTTTAATTTCTATATCATGATTACTAGGTGTACATTATTTATATGTTATGAGGTACTCTGGGTAGGTCAGATCTTGATCGTACACCACAAACTCGCGGTCACTAAAGCCTCCACCGTCCGCCACTACGGATGTGAATACCTCTGAGTGCTGAGTACAAACCGGTGTACTGCAGGCTTTGCACGGTGGCCGTCTGAAGTTTTGACCACTTTTTGTGATGAAGATATCTCCAAGGCACATTCTCACAAGGAACATGTAACTGTAACCCTGGCCATCACGATCTGTAAATAGTAGGTAATCTTTAGTCAACTCCATCCATCAATATGCTTATATTATTGGAGACGGGCTGATATACAATAGAGACATACAGTACCTTTTATTCATATCAACATCAAAGACCCATATACTACATGTATAAAGATTATCCAGGTATATATACTATAAAGTCTGTCAAGGTATATATACTATAAAGACTGCCTAGGTATATATACTACAAAGACTGTCAAGGTATATATACTACAAAGACTGCCCAGGTATATATACTATAAAGTCTGTCAAGGTATATATACTATAAAGACTGTCCAGGTATATATACTATAAAGTCTGTCAAGGTATATATACTATAAAGACTGCCTAGGTATATATACTATAAAGACTGCCCAGGTATATATACTATAAAGACTGCCCAGGTATATATACTATAAAGTCTGTCAAGGTATATATACTACAAAGACTGCCCAGGTATATATACTATAAAGTCTGTCAAGGTATATATACTACAAAGACTGCCCAGGTATATATACTATAAAGTCTATCAAGGTATATATACTACAAAGACTGCCCAGGTATATATACTATAAAGACTGTCCAGGTATATATACTATAAAGTCTGTCAAGGTATATATACTACAAAGACTGCCCAGGTATATATACTATAAAGTCTGTCAAGGTATATATACTACAAAGACTGCCCAGGTATATATACTATAAAGTCTGTCAAGGTATATATACTACAAAGACTGCCCAGGTATATATACTATAAAGTCTGTCAAGGTATATATACTACAAAGACTGCCCAGGTATATATACTATAAAGTCTGTCAAGGTATATATGCTATAAAGACTGCCCAGGTATATATACTATAAAGTCTGTCAAGGTATATATACTACAAAGACTGCCCAGGTATATATACTATAAAGACTGTCCAGGTATATATACTATAAAGTCTGTCAAGGTATATATACTATAAAGTCTGTCAAGGTATATAAACTATAAAGTCTGTCAAGGTATATATACTACAAAGACTGCCCAGGTATATATACTATAAAGACTGTCCAGGTATTTATACTATAAAGTCTGTCAAGGCATATATACTACAAAGACTGCCCAGGTATATATACTATAAAGTCTGTCAAGGTATATATACTATAAAGTCTGTCAAGGTATATATACTACAAAGACTGCCCAGGTATATATACTATAAAGTCTGTCAAGGTATATATACTATAAAGTCTGTCAAGGTATATATACTATAAAGTCTGCACAGGTACAAATGTATATATACTATAAAGTCTGTCCAGGTATATATACTACAAAGACTGCCCAGGTATATATACTATAAAGTCTGTCAAGGTATATATACTATAAAGTCTGTCAAGGTATATATACTATAAAGACTGCACAGGTACAAATGTATATATACTATAAAGTCTGTCCAGGTATATATACTATAAAGTCTGTCAAGGTATATATACTATAAAGACTGCACAGGTACAAATGTATATATACTATAAAGTCTGTCCAGGTATATATACTATAAAGTCTGTCAAGGTATATATACTACAAAGACTGCCCAGGTATATATACTATAAAGTCTGTCAAGGTATATATACTATAAAGTCTGTCAAGGTATATATACTATAAAGACTGCACAGGTATATATACTATAAAGTCTGTCAAGGTATATATACTACAAAGACTGCCCAGGTATATATACTATAAAGTCTGTCAAGGTATATATACTATAAAGTCTGTCAAGGTATATATACTATAAAGACTGCACAGGTATATATACTATAAAGTCTGTCAAGGTATATATACTACAAAGACTGCCCAGGTATATATACTATAAAGTCTGTCAAGGTATATATACTATAAAGTCTGTCAAGGTATATATACTATAAAGTCTGTCAAGGTATATATACTATAAAGTCTGTCAAGGTATATACATGTATACTACAAAGACTGCCCAGGTATATATACTATAAAGACTGCACAGGTATATATACTATAAAGTCTGTCGAGATATATATACTACAAAGACTGCCCAGGTATATATATGTACTGCATGTATTAAATGTTTGAAGATTTTTCGTTGCTGTAAATATATAATAAACTATGTTTTCTCCTGTTTTTTCCGCCTCAATGTGATAATCCTGTCCAAAAACCGTTTAAAACAACGTTATTTTTACTGTACTTTCTTCCCTCAAGGAGAGCAGAGACATTCTCATTATCTAGAAATTAGATTTCCTAAACATTGACAGTTGAGTGGATACCTACCAACATACTGATTGGATTTCGATGCCACCTCTGCTGCATACACCCCATTTCCGACCCGACCAGCATTAGCTAGACGGTTGTCAAGGCCTTGGTGTGTGATAGTTTTTACAAACGGGCTTTTTGTACCATGAAACAGATATGCTTCATTGATCTCATGATTAAGGTACTGTGTCATCGATTTATCAAGATGTTTTGAAGTTGTGACTGGCCCCTTGGACCCAGTAATATTCTGAATCTCCTTAAAACTGCTCACAACATATGCCTGGCGAAACAGTAGCTGGCACATATGGAGATAATTCTCTAACAACTTTATACTCTCTAGTCGCTCTATCTTAATAATGGTGCGTGATGCCATCCCAGTTTTCTTAAAGGCATTTTCAATGAATCCACATGTCTGTTGGTCCACTTGAAGAAGTGCAGGAGACGACTTGGCGTCCATCGTCCATTCCTTGACACTTTTCATGTTCCTGTACTTTGTCCAGTAGGGAGGAGGGTGGGGAGTCTCCATGTACTTGTACTTAAGGAACTCTTTAGTGTTCCTAGCAGGAATGGTTGATGTAACTGTAACAGACATCACATAGTTTTACACAATAATAACCTTCTCTTATTATTTGTCTCCATTAAATGTTAACTATCATGTTCAAGTACAGATTCGACAGTTAATGAAATGTAAATTTCTTTTTTTACTTTTGTCTTTGATACATAAGGAACTTAACAAAATATCTTTGACCAGGTTAACAATATATTTTTCAATCCAAGACAATATAATCTTCACACTAACTCTTTGACACATTTCTTTACCTCGCCTTTGGATTTTCTTCTTTCCCTGTAGTTCATCTCTAAACGCCTATAAAGAAAGAAAATGATATCATTACAAATCTATCTATTTTAAAGTGAATACCTGTCAATAATGACCTCAAATTGCTTATAGTTTATATTGATGATCACTTTAGACAATAAGTCTATACCGTATGCAAGTATAATATGGGAGATAACTCTGTCTCAATGGGATGGAAAAACAAGCAAAGTATGGGAGACAACTCTGCTTCAAGAGTATGGGAAATAATGGCCCCTCACAAGTATGAGAAATAAATGCCCTACACAAGTATCATAATACACAGGTTAATTATGAAAGACAACTCTACCCCGAAAGAATGGAAAAATGACTGTCCTATGCAAGTAAGGGAATTAACTGCCCACAAGTATCATAAGGGAGATAACTCTACCCTTCAAGTATGGTTTAATTAGGTTTCTATTGTTTAATATCCTTTCAACAGCTATAGTCATAGAATGGCCTCCCAGTGTGTGTGTGAAAGATGCATGCGTGCAGTGTATGTGTGTGTGTCTTGGGAGGCTGCTGTATCTTTGTGTTAACTTGATTCCTTGTGATAGAGCCAGAAATGATTTACGTTGGCTTTATAGTCACTATCTCAGTGAAGCATACTGGCGAATACACCCAGCAGAACACCTCATCCGATCACATCATACTAACAACATTGGGGAAATGTGCGGGCCCTCACTAAAGACCAAAAGTGAGGAAGTGTAAGGGAGAAATGAGGAAGAAGAAAGTTGTAAGGAAAAAAAGAAAAATTAATATCAAGAATTCTTACGCACTACATCCTGCAGGGCATCTAAAAGTATGGAAATTAACTACTTTACACAAGTATGGAAAATAACTGCCCTACAGGAGTATCATAATGCACAGGTAAATTATGGGAGTCAACTCTACCCACACAAGTATGGGAAGTGATTAACCCATGAACCCAACATTACAAAAGTACCTGGGTGGGTAAGATAACTATTTTTTTCTAAACAGATTAGTGGAAAGCCAGCCAGTATTACCTGTTCAATATCTTTCCAATCCTGTCCGAACACAATAACTTTTACATCAGAGAGACAAGTTTGGTGATTTTGCACGTATTCACGTATGCTACCCACTATAGCACTGGCTACAGTATCCTTTGGGTACTTAAGGAAGCCTGTCCCTAGGGCAGGGAAGGCAATCGAGGTGTAGCCATTGTTGTTGGCTTGAGACAAACAGTCTTGTACAAAGTCAAATAGAACCTTGAGAAAACAACAAAATATCAAAATGTATCAAAATTAACATATCAAAACTAACATTTCAAAATCAACATATCAAAATCAACAAATCAAAATCAACATATCAAAATTAACATATCAAAATCAACATATCAAAATTAACATATCAAAATCAACATATCAAAACTAACATTTCAAAATCAACATATCAGAACTAACATATCAAAATTCATTTTTTTTCGTCTTAAAAATAATGTAATATTTTCATAATGTGTGTGCATGTAAATTGGTGAAAGGGGAAAAACACTATAGATCAATTATCATGATCGCTTTTGAAAACCACAGCTTTTGTACATAGACAGTACAACATTAATTTACCCTTTACCTCTTCTGGTCGTTTATATCCAGTCTGCTTGCTGTAAAACGAGGTGAACGTTCCGTGGAAAACCTTTTTACAGGGGAGGTTGTAGCTACCAGTGATGGCCAGATCTCCCGGGAGGATCCCATTAGGGTAAGAGTTGTCACACTCAGTCTGTAGGGAGGGGCCAGCCGCAGTCAATAGGGACTTAGCTAGACCAGACCCACCACCTAATTTCAGGTCCTTCGAGGTACTGTTCACAACAACATCCACCTGTAATTAGCATATGTACCATCTAAAGAATTCTATTTATACTTTACAAAATTAAACTTTTTTTATTCATAATTATCAAATAGAATTTTTTTTAAATCAACTTAAAGCTAGAGAAACATTATCAATCTCATATATTTTGTATTCCTTCTTTGGAAAAATATTTTTGTCCTTTAGAGAAAACAACTTACTTCATGTACATATTTGAATTGTTGAATTTTTTTTCAGAATATGTAAAGTAAAAATAAATATACAATTATATTGACACGTTTTTATAGTGATCAAACAATGATTTTTTGATATCTGGATCAATCAAAAAATTAATTAATGATTTATATTTACAAAATCCAAGAGATCCCAGAGGGATATTGACAACCACCAAGATGGCATAATCTTAATTGGTTCTTGTAAATGTTATCTTTCCTCTTAATTATCTGTTAAAATCAGACAATTAAGTTGTACATTTTTTTTAACAAAATATGAATATAACTTCATCCAAGATAACTACCTGTCAACCATTTTGTAATTCTGAGAAGCATCAAAGTTTAAAATTGAACATCATGCATAAAGGATAAGGTGAAACATACATTTAAAATTATAGAAAGATATCCTTTTATGACTTCTAAAGGAAATAACAATAACAGAAATTATTAATGTCAGGTTGACAAAGAATGATCAGAATAGTCCACCTATTCATTATAGGTTTAAAATGTGTCCACATTAATTACTAAACAGTTACACCCCTATGTTGTCATATTACCTTTTGTTCAGCCATTTTACCATAAACAACTTCAAAATTGATTGGACCGATCTTTGCCTGAGTGGGTCCTGAATTAGCTGCTGCTCCAGGTGCTGTAAGGATATACAATACATATACAACAGGGTCAATGGGCCTGTATCACTCTGCTACTTCATGCAATTTTAATAATGATATGGATGATAAACGGAATACCTCTTAATTACAATATGATAGTATGTTAAGTTTTTTTTTCATTTATAACTTTGTGGCCTGTAATCCCATCTTACTACTAGCTCCACATTATGACCTTTTAAGGTCTTTCAGTTATTTGAGAATTTAAACATTTAATTAAATAAGTTTTAATATCATTGAGGTAACCCCATAGCCCTAATATCCAATCTTGCTTTGTTTACAGCATCCAGACCTTCTTTATTTGCTTACCCATCTTACTTAATCTTTCTTTCACAGTAATTTCAAGAAACCGACTAGTTACATCTGACACCTTGTCAGCATCCAATCCTGAGTGATCTTGTCAGGAGTTTTCTAATTGATGGGTCAATTTTAATTTCAAATGCTTTCATTCCCAAAGCTGACACTGACAGGACAACAGCTCATTTTCTCAACGATAATACTCCACATTAGTTACACTTACTTTGTCTCTTGAAGTTCTTTTTTTTCTTTTCTTTCCAGCATGTATTCGTTTACAACAGACTTTGGAGATCATCATCTCAATATGCTAGTAATGACTGGCCTAATACCATTACCCTGGGCCTCTAAGTTATTGTGAAGGAGTTGTTAAGGAAAAGTTGATGCTGATTGAATGATGGTGATGACCGACGATGCACTTTAGCATTAATTGCCCTTTGTAATATCTACACTCCTGTTGTGAAATTACACTTTATACAACTACCACACTCTATTCATGTACATACTGAATGGTTGGTTTATACTCACAGACGGTCTGGGCAAGGGACTTGGCAGCAGAGAGGAATTCCTGCCAACAGGAACAAGTCACAGTGAATTCATAGTAGTTTATTTTCACTACTCATGATCAAAGCCTTAAATAATATGGCAGGTGATCTCTTAATTCAAGTTCAGGTAATTAGTATAGTAAATAATATTGGGAGGGAAAATATTGGTCACATGTGAGAGGGAGTCAATTAATTGAGGTGGTCACTAAGACAGGTTTGACTGTATCTGTAATCACTAAGGCATGTTTGACTGTATCTGTAATCACTAAGGCAGGTTTGACTGTATCTGTAATCACTAAGACAGGTTTGACTGTATCTGTAATCACTAAGACAGGTTTGACTGTATCTGTAATCACTAAGACAGGTTTGACTGTATCTGTAATTACTAAGACAGGTTTGACTGTAATCACTAAGACAGGTTTGACTGTATCTGTAATCACTAAGGCAGGTTTGACTGTATCTGTATTCACTAAGGCAGGTACTAAGGCAGGTTTGACTGTAATCACTAAGGCAGGTTTGACTGTATCTGTAATCACTAAGACAGGTTTGACTGTATCTGTAATCACTAAGGCAGGTTTGACTGTATCTGTATTCACTAAGGCAGGTACTAAGGCAGGTTTGACTGTAATCACTAAGGCAGGTTTGACTGTATCTGTAATCACTAAGACAGGTTTGACTGTATCTGTAATCACTAAGGCATGTTTGACTGTATCTGTGATCACTAAGACAGGTATGACTGTATCTGTAATCACTAAGGCAAGTTTGACTGTATCTGTAATCACTAAGACAGGTTTGACTGTAATCACTAAGGCAGGTTTGACTGTAATCACTAAGGCAGGTTTGACTGTATCTGTAATCACTAAGGCATGTTTGACTGTATCTGTAATCACTAAGACAGGTTTGACTGTATCTGTGATCACTAAGACAGGTTTGACTGTATCTGTAATCACTAAGACAGGTTTGACTGTATCTGTAATCACTAAGGCAGGTTTGACTGTATCTGTAATCACCAAGGCGTGTTTGACTGTATCTGTAATCACTAAGGCAGGTTTGACTGTAATCACTAAGACAGGTTTGACTGTATCTGTCATCACTAAGACAGGTTTGACTATCTGTAATCACTAAGACATATTTGACTGTATCTGTAATCACTAAGGCAGGTTTGACTGTATCTGTAATCACTAAGACAGGTTTGACTGTATCTGTGATCACTAAGGCAGGTTTGACTGTATCTGTAATCACTAAGACAGGTTTGACTGTATCTGTAATCACTAAGACATGTTTGACTGTATCTGTCATCACTAAGGCGGGTACTAAGACAGGTTTGACTGTATCTGTAATCACTAAGACATGTTTGACTGTAATCACTAAGGCAGGTTTGACTGTATCTGTAATCACTAAGACAGGTTTGACTATCTGTAATCACTAAGACATGTTTGACTGTATCTGTGATCACTAAGACAGGGTTGACTGTATCTGTGATCACTAAGGCAGGTTTGACTGTATCTGTAATCACCAAGGCGTGTTTGACTGTATCTGTAATCACTAAGGCAGGTTTGACTGTAATCACTAAGACAGGTTTGACTATCTGTAATCACTAAGACATATTTGACTGTATCTGTAATCACTAAGGCAGGTTTGACTGTATCTGTAATCACTAAGACAGGTTTGACTGTATCTGTAATCACTAAGGCAGGTTTGACTGTATCTGTAATCACTAAGGCAGGTTTGACTATCTGTAATCACTAAGGCAGGTTTGACTGTATCTGTGATCACTAAGACAGGTTTGACTGTATCTGTAATCACTAAGGCAGGTTTGACTGTATCTGTAATCACTAAGGCAGGTTTGACTGTATCTGTAATCACTAAGACAGGTTTGACTGTATCTGTGATCACTAAGACAGGGTTGACTGTATCTGTAATCACTAAGGCAGGTTTGACTGTATCTGTAATCACTAAGACAGGTTTGACTGTATCTGTAATCACTAAGACATGTTTGACTGTATCTGTCATCACTAAGGCGGGTACTAAGACAGGTTTGACTGTATCTGTAATCACTAAGACATGTTTGACTGTAATCACTAAGGCAGGTTTGACTGTATCTGTAATCACTAAGACAGGTTTGACTATCTGTAATCACTAAGACATGTTTGACTGTATCTGTAATCACTAAGGCAGGTTTGACTGTATCTGTAATCACTAAGACAGGTTTGACTGTATCTGTAATCACTAAGACAGGTTTGACTGTATCTGTAATCACTAAGGCAGGTTTGACTGTATCTGTAATCACTAAGACAGGTTTGACTGTATCTGTAATCACTAAGGCAGGTTTGACTGTATCTGTAATCACTTAGACAGGTTTGACTGTATCTGTAATCACTAAGACAGGTTTGACTGTAATCACTAAGACAGGTTTGACTGTATCTGTAATCACTAAGACAGGTTTGACTGTATCTGTAATCACTAAGGCAAGTTTGACTGTAATCACTAAGGCAGGTTTGACTGTAATCACTAAGGTGTGTTTGACTGTATCTGTAATCACTAAGACAGGTTTGACTGTATTTGTAATCACTAAGGCAGGTTTGACACTATCTGTAATCACTAAGGCAGGTTTGACTGTAATCACTAAGACAGGTTTGACTGTATCTGTAATCACTAAGGCATGTTTGACTGTATCTGTAATCACTAAGGCAGGTTTGACTGTAATCACTAAGACAGGTTTGACTATCTGTAATCACTAAGACAGGGTTGACTGTATCTGTCATCACTAAGGCAGGTTTGACTGTATCTGTAATCACTAAGACATGTTTGACTGTATCTGTCATCACCAAGGCGGGTACTAAGACAGGTTTGACTGTATCTGTAATCACTAAGACATGTTTGACTGTAATCACTAAGGCAGGTTTGACTGTATCTGTAATCACTAAGACAGGTTTGACTGTATCTGTAATCACTAAGACAGGTTTGACTGTATCTGTAATCACTAAGACAGGTTTGACTGTATCTGTAATCACTAAGGCAGGTTTGACTGTATCTGTAATCACTAAGACAGGTTTGACTGTATCTGTAATCACTAAGGCAGGTTTGACTGTATCTGTAATCACTTAGACAGGTTTGACTGTATCTGTAATCACTAAGACAGGTTTGACTGTAATCACTAAGACAGGTTTGACTGTATCTGTAATCACTAAGACAGGTTTGACTGTATCTGTAATCACTAAGGCAAGTTTGACTGTAATCACTAAGGCAGGTTTGACTGTAATCACTAAGGTGTGTTTGACTGTATCTGTAATCACTAAGACAGGTTTGACTGTATTTGTAATCACTAAGGCAGGTTTGACACTATCTGTAATCACTAAGGCAGGTTTGACTGTAATCACTAAGACAGGTTTGACTGTATCTGTAATCACTAAGGCATGTTTGACTGTATCTGTAATCACTAAGGCAGGTTTGACTGTAATCACTAAGACAGGTTTGACTGTATCTGTAATCACTAAGACAGGTTTGACTGTATCTGTAATCACTAAGACAGGGTTGACTGTATCTGTCATCACTAAGGCAGGTTTGACTGTATCTGTAATCACTAAGACATGTTTGACTGTATCTGTCATCACCAATGCGGGTACTAAGACAGGTTTGACTGTATCTGTAATCACTAAGACATGTTTGACTGTAATCACTAAGGCAGGTTTGACTGTATCTGTAATCACTAAGACAGGTTTGACTATCTGTAATCACTAAGACATGTTTGACTGTATATGTAATCACTAAGGCAGGTTTGACTGTATCTGTAATCACGAAGACAGGTTTGACTGTATCTGTAATCACTAAGACAAGTTTGACTGTAATCACTAAGGCAGGTTTGACTGTATCTGTAATCACTAAGGCAGGTTTGACTGTATCTGTAATCACTAAGACAGGTTTGACTGTATCTGTAATCACTACGACAGGTTTGACTGTATCTGTAATCACTAAGGCAGGTTTGACTGTATCTGTAATCACTAAGGCATGTTTTACTGTAATCACTAAGGCAGGTTTGACTGTAATCACTAAGGCAGGTTTGACTGTATCTGTAATCACTAAGACAGGTTTGACTGTATCTGTAATCACTAAGGCAGGTTTGACTGTATCTAGATCTGTAATCACTTAGGCATGTTTTACCGATCTGTAATCACTGAGGCAGGTTTGACTGTAATCACTAAGGCAGGTTTGACTGTATTCACTAAGGCAGGTTTGACTGTAATCACTAAGGCAGGTTTGACTGTAATCACTAAGACAGGTTTGACTGTATCTGTAATCACTAAGGCAGGTTTGACTGTATCTGTCATCACTAAGACAGGGTTGACTGTATCTGTAATCACTAAGACAGGTTTGACTGTATCTGTAATCACTAAGGCAGGTTTGACTGTATCTGTAATCACTAAGACAGGTTTGACTGTATCTGTAATCACTAAGACAGGTTTGACTGTATCTGTAATCACTAAGACAGGTTTGACTGTAATCACTAAGACAGGTTTGACTGTAATCACTAAGACATGTTTGACTGTATCTGTTATCACTAAGACAGGTTTGACTGTATCTGTAATCACTAAAACAGGTATGACTGTATCTGTAATCACTGAGACAGGTTTGACTGTATCTGTAATCACTAAGACAGGTTTGACTGTATCTGTAATCACTAAGACAGGTTTGACTGTAATCACTAAGGCAGGTTTGACTGTATCTGTAATCACTAAGATAGGTTTGACTGTATCTGTAATCACTAAGACAGGTTTGACTGTAATCACTAAGGCAGGTTTGACTGTAATCACTAAGACAGGTTTGACTGTATCTGTAATCACTAAGACAGGTTTGACTGTATCTGTAATCACTAAGGCAGGTTTGACTGTATCTGTAATCACTAAGGCAGGTTTGACTGTATCTGTAATCACTAAGACAGGTTTGACTGTATCTGTAATCACTAAGACAGGTTTGACTGTATCTGTAATCACTAAGACAGGTTTGACTGTAATCACTAAGACAGGTTTGACTGTATCTGTAATCACTAAGGCAGGTTTGACTGTATCTGTAATCACTAAGACAGGATTGACTGTATCTGTAATCACTAAGACAGGTTTGACTGTAATCACTAAGGCAGGTTTGACTGTAATCACTAAGGCAGGTTTGACTGTAATCACTAAGACAGGTTTGACTGTATCTGTAATCACTAAGGCAGGTTTGACTGTATCTGTAATCACTAAGACAGGTTTGACTGTATCTGTAATCACTAAGACAGGTTTGACTGTATCTGTAATCACTAAGGCAGGTTTGACTGTAATCACTAAGACAGGTTTGACTGTATCTGTAATCACTAAGGCAGGTTTGACTGTATCTGTAATCACTAAGACAGGTTTGACTGTATCTGTAATCACTAAGACAGGTTTGGCTGTATCTGTAATCACTAAGACAGGTTTGACTGTATCTGTAATCACTAAGACAGGTTTGACTGTATCTGTAATCACTAAGACAGGGTTGACTGTATTCACTAAGACAGGTTTGACTGTATCTGTAATCACTAAGACAGGTTTGACTGTATCTGTAATCACTAAGACAGGTTTGACTGTAATCACTAAGACAGGTTTGACTGTATCTGTAATCACTAAGGCAGGTTTGACTGTAATCACTAAGGCAGGTTTGACTGTAATCACTAAGGCAGGTTTGACTGTATTTGTAATCACTAAGACAGGTTTGACTGTATCTGTAATCACTAAGGCAGGTTTGACTGTATCTGTAATCACTAAGGCAGGTTTGACTGTATCTGTAATCACTAAGACAGGTTTGACTGTAATCACTAAGACAGGTTTGACTGTATCTGTAATCACTAAGACAGGTTTGACTGTATCTGTAATCACTAAGGCAGGGTTGACTGTATCTGTAATCACTAAGGCAGGTTTGACTGTATCTGTAATCACTAAGGCAGGTTTGACTGTATCTGTAATCACTAAGACAGGGTTGACTGTATCTGTAATCACTAAGACAGGTTTGACTGTAATCACTAAGACAGGTTTGACTGTAATCACTAAGACAGGTTTGACTGTAATCACTAAGGCAGGTTTGACTGTAATCACTAAGGCAGGTTTGACTGTATCTGTAATCACTAAGGCATGTTTGACTGTATCTGTAATCACTAAGACAGGTTTGACTGTATCTGTCATCACTAAGGCAGGTTTGACTGTATCTGTAATCACTAAGACAGGTTTGACTGTATCTGTAATCACTAAGGCAGGTTTGACTGTAATCACTAAGACAGGTTTGACTGTATCTGTAATCACCAAGGCGTGTTTGACTGTATCTGTAATCACTAAGATAGGTTTGACTGTAATCACTAAGACAGGTTTCACTGTATCTGTAATCACTAAGGCAGGTTTGACTGTATTTGTAATCACTAAGGCAGGTTTGACTGTATCTGTAATCACTAAGACAGGTTTGACTGTAATCACTAAGACAGGGTTGACTGTATCTGTAATCACTAAGGCAGGTTTGACTGTAATCACTAAGGCAGGTTTGACTGTATCTGTAATCACTAAGGCAGGTTTGACTGTATCTGTAATCACTAAGACAGGTTTGACTGTATCTGTAATCACTAAGGCAGGTTTGAATGTATCTGTAATCACTAAGGCAGGTTTGACTGTATATGTAATCACTAAGGCAGGTTTGACTGTATCTGTAATCACTAAGGCAGGTTTGACTGTATCTGTATTCACTAAGACAGGTTTGACTGTATCTGTAATCACTAAGGCAGGTTTGAATGTATCTGTAATCACTAAGGCAGGTTTGACTGTATCTGTAATCACTAAGGCAGGTTTGACTGTATATGTAATCACTAAGGCAGGTTTGAATGTATCTGTAATCACTAAGGCAGGTTTGACTGTATCTGTAATCACTAAGACAGGTTTGACTGTATATGCAGGTTTGACTGTATTCACTAAGGCAGGTTTGACTGTATCTGTAATCACTAAGGCAGGTTTGACTGTATCTGTAATCACTAAGGCAGGTTTGACTGTATCTGTAATCACTAAGGCAGGTTTGACTGTATCTGTAATCACTAAGACAGGTTTGACTGTAATCACTAAGGCAGGTTTGACTGTAATCACTAAGGCAGGTTTGACTATATCTGTATTCACTAAGGCAGGTTTGACTGTATCTGTAATCACTAAGACAGGTTTGACTGTATCTGTGATCACTAAGGCAGGTTTGACTGTATCTGTATTCACTAAGGCAGGTACTAAGACAGGTTTGACTGTATCTGTAATCACTAAGGCAGGTTTGACTGTATCTGTAATCACTAAGGCAGGTACTTAGACATGTTTGACTGTATCTGTGATCACTAAGGCAGGTTTGACTGTAATCACTAAGACAGGTTTGACTGTATCTGTATTCACTAAGGCAGGTTTGACTGTATCTGTATTCACTAAGGCAGGTACTAAGGCAGGTTTGACTGTAATCACTAAGGCAGGTTTGAATGTAATCACGAAGACAGGTTTGACTGTATCTGTAATCACTAATATAAGGGCAGGCAGGTACTAAGGCAGGTTTTACTTTATCTGAAAATCCTTTTAAATGACTTAGATGTTGATTATTTTACCCATAATTACTCACAAGTTACTATTAAGATATAAATACATGAGTAACTATACATGTTTCAATTATTGACATGGTGTTAAAGTTTTATCAATACAGGTAAATCCTTAAGTTAAGCATCACTGAATTTAAGGAAATAATTTGGTTACATAACTTTCCTCAATTTCTGTAATGCCTTTCCATGAATTTTTTAAAAGTTATATTGGTATTGGTAAAACTCATGCAGCCTGCAGTGTTAAAGATAACATATGGAGTATTCAGAGGTTAAAAAAGACATTCTTCAAGTCTATACTTTTGGACAGAAATACAACGGAATAGTGTTGAAAGAATAGCTCCATTATATGATATATTGTTATTGTTATTAAACTCACCTTGTGAAAGGCCTAACTGAAAATCTTATACGATGAAGTAGATAAATATCACATGAAATGGAAATACAATATAAATCTTGCAATACACCCCGGCAGCAAATACATCAATCATGACTTAATGTAGAGGGTGGGTTTATTGCAGGACATGAACCAGCATTTTTATACTTTTTTTAATAAAGTACAATAGACAAGAGTGATGGGTGGGATTAGTACTGGTTCTCTGGGGAGTTACAGGACAACCAATAATCATCGAACATCCTCAGACTGTTGGTCGACAGCAAAACTGTTGTCAGTATATGTACATCCATTTTAGTCACTGTTACAAAGTTTGAATGCATTAAAACGTTTTACAGTGTACAAGTAACTTACCCGAAATATGTTGTCTTCTTTGTAGAATACGATAATATAAATTGTTTTCAAGGTTGTTGACTGATGAGCTTTATCAAATTCTTGTATACACTGGAACATCGTCGTAGCAACCACATCAGGGGAGTATCCCAGGAAGCCTGTGCCTAGTGCTGGGAAGGCTATAGAGGTCTTATTGCTGATGTGGGCCTTCTCAAGACATTTATGTAACACAGACTTCATCACCTGTCATACAAACAAAATCAAACTTACAAAACCAAACTTTAAGCAACCAGATTCTTCTTACTTATACTATTTTAGTTCTTTTTTTACCTCTTTGACTTTGAAGCTTTTAGATTAATCGGACACTGATGACCTTGAAATTTGTTCAAAGTCCTTGAAATTGGTTCAAGGTCATTAACGTTCATCCCTATAGGAAACTGTATCAATTTTAAACTTATGACTCATTTGAAAACAATCAAACTTCATGGACTTGATATCCCCCGCTTTCATGGCATATTGCAGGTTTTTGTGGTTAGGAGTAACCATGTCATTATAGCTCGACAGATTGATAAATTCTGTTAAATCAAAGGGCGATAACTCTGCTACTAAGTTTGATATTTGGTTATACTTGTGGGAGTAAAAGCAGAGCCTTGTGATAGTAGATAAACATACTGTATACATACTGTATACACGGGTTACATATACCTTCTCATCTTGCGTACTGGTCCGTTTCGGCAGGCAAACATGGTAGATCTTCTGACAGGAGAGCCTACCTCCACTTGTCACAGCCAAGTCACCATGACTGATACCCCTGGGGTAATCGTTGTCACACTCTGACTGGATTTTATCTCCGGCTGCTATCAGGAGACTCTTGGATGCTCTCCCTTTGTCCAGTCTGAGCTCCTTCACAGTACTATTCACTATTACATCAGCCTGTAATATAAAATAGTTTGACATCTGAGGGCAAATCCTCCTGTGTTGCTGGTTAACAGTTATAACCATGCCCTCCAAGGCAGGTATACACTACACCTATAAGTCCTCTATAGCAGGTTTACTTAACAGTTATAACCCCGCCCTCCAAGGCAGGTATACATTACACCTGTAAGTCCTCTATAGCAGGTTTACTTAACAGTTATAACCCCGCTCTCCAAGGCCGGCATACACTACACCTGTAAGTCCTATATAGCAGGTTTACTTAGCAGTTATAACCCCGCCCTCCAAGGCCGGCATACGTACACTACACCTTTAAGTCCTCTATAGCAGGTTTACTTAGCAGTTATAACCCCGCCCTCCAAGGCCGGCATACGTACACTACACCTTTAAGTCCTCTATAGCAGGTTTACTTAACAGTTATAACCCCGCCCTCCAAGGCAGGCAGGTTCGCTTAACAGTTATATGATTTTAAGTTCAATTTTGAACCCTATATTTAGACAAGGATATTATCAGTAAAACCTTTCTTTAATTGTTGATGATATTAAAATTTCCATTTGAACTAAAAGATATGTTGAAAATATTTTAAGGTTTATTTATAGATCTATAAATGTCTTTTCTAGGGCTTGAACTTTTTGAGAAACACAATATTTCCCAGTGGAAATTCCAAGAAGTTGGCAAGTATGAGTTCCATGACCTTTCCAGAGAGGTTTACTAGTTAAGTTCACACATCCTTTATGATCTGAACTCCTTTCATATCCCTATTCAAAACATTTACCTGTATCATATCAAAACACCTGCATATCAACAAATTATGTGACCTCAGTGGCTGGAATACGTCGCAGCAATCATCTGTACCTTAAGTTGAGCTATTTGGCTTTAGATTCTGTTAAATCTGTTTGTTAAGGTATAATTTTAATGCTTTAGACGGATAAGTAATGTGGAATGTTTATTATATAATTTATGTCAATCTCGTTCCAACTCTACTTATGACTTTGTGATATAAACATGTCCTAATAAGGTCTGAAATCTGACAATCTGTATACCACAATAAGATCAGACAGTTCTGTCATTCACATATTTTTGAATTGTATCGTTATGTTTAATTAACACTTTAATAAATTAATGTAATACCGTCTCCTCTACAATGTTTCCCTTGATCACTGTAGCCTGAAGTTTGCCAATCATGGTAAACCTGTGGCGCCTTCTACGCCTGACATTCCTTTGTGCAGTAGGCGATTCCTCATCGTCATCATTCTCATCTGTATCCCCAGACGTCCCTCTACTAAAGCGTGATGGATGTCGTTGATATACAACATGATCTGATCTTGAAGGTGGATATACATTTTCCTCTTAAAAGAAAGATAATTATTGTTATTGATCAGTTTTATTAAGTTCCATACACATTCTACTTGTTGAATAAAAAAATGGAGGAATTAATGACAATGGCTAAAAAACCTGTTAAAAATAGTGATCCTAATTTCTACTTTGAACTTTTTACTATTAGTCATCAAAAATTTTAAATAATGTGACGAATAAAAGGACAACTTGTGTCCAGAACCCCTGAAAATCACTTGTCAACACCTGGTATTTAAGTTTTTCCCTATAGACATGCATCTTTATCAACATATTCGAAAATTTGAGGACTGCTAATTGTCAGGGATGAAGGCAGGATATATGGGAATATCCTATTTTACTAAATGGGGAAAAGCCAAGGTTCGAAGGGGCCCAATGGTAGGTCCAGCCCAACTGTAACCAAGGTCAGCTCAGAACACCAGCTCAGGTGTTCCATGTGTGTAAATTAATTACATCATAAATTTGATAACATGACTTTGATTTCATCTAGTTTAAAAAAAAAAAAGGCAATGTTTCCATTTCGAAAATTGTTCTTGCTTGCAGGGAATTAGACCGGGGGAAAACAATTCTCCTGGGGAAAATTTATTCATAAATGGTATTAAAAAGGGCAAGATTGAATCCAGGTGTTACTATACATCAGAATGTCAATCTATATGTTTTTTTCTTGCATTCACAATATAAATGACCACAAAAATTACACTACAGACACTTGGTAGAAATATTTAATGATGTTTAGCCTATATTAAGGGTATCCTATCCCTTCATTTACTGATTTAGATCAGGCAGAAATTTAGATTCCAATTATTTTAATTTCTGAGGGTAAAATATACCACTTAAAATAAATGTACTGCAATACATTTTACAGTTTCATTTTCGAAATCATGATATAAATGAAAATGAAATTAGAAAAAATAATAAACTAAAAATTGGGTAAAAAACTTCATGGACCAGACTAAGGCATACTTGCCAACTTTTTAAAATTCTCATGGGGGAGAAAGTGCGTGAGCGACATTTTTGACCGGAAAACACATTTCACGCGCGACACAGATAGCAAACAAAAACTAAGGGGGAGATAATTTGCTATTGGAAAATAAATTCCTTGCATGATCACTTAAGCTTCCTTCCCTCACTGAAAAAAAGGGTGAAAAAAAAACCTTATTTCAAACTTGGCCAATGATCTTTTTTATTTAAGTTTGGAAAGATAATTATATAAGCAACAAATTACAAAAAATAGCTGCAAAATTACATCATTTTTAATTATTTCTGGAAATGATTTAACTCACTGTTCACTCTAAATAAAAGTATTTACTTAGATATGTTATGAAAAGTATGTTGTAAGATAGATGTCAGTCAATTAAATGCAAATTATCACAATGATATCACTTTCTATCAAGCTTTCTCTCTGGCAGTAAACTTCAAAAGAAAATACCTAAAATGTCACGATAAATATCTAGAGTACAATATAATATCTGAATGAAATTTCAAATGTTTCTTTGGATTACAACAAAGACAATAATACAAAAAAAATAAAAAGGGCTGTACCAGCAGTTGTAATCACTATAGGCTTACAACTCTGTGCTTTGTAGGTGGGGACTGATACTTAAAATCAAAGTTTTAACATGACAGTATTTAGTTTAAGAAAGTGAATATTTGTGGACATGTTTTTGTCGTTCAAAATGTGAATTGGGAAAGTTTCTGCCAAAATAAGTCTCTGCTAATTGACACTAAGTATGCTGATGATACGGTGATTGAAACGACGTTACCTACCGGCAACCAGGCCTTCGGTCTATATGGTCGTTATTGTGAATTTATTTCCTTGTGCTAATTATCTAAAGATCAGCCAATGTTTAAATGTAGTTAACATTTCAATAAGTAATCTGTCACATTCGATACTCCGTTGATAACATTGCCAGTGTTGTTTTCACTTTTTCTGTCCGAGATATACTGTCGAGTAGAGGTCGTTTATGCGCTTGACATCAAAGGCAGTATACGAAGCCATTTACAAGCGTTTAATCAACCATGACTGACCTGCTACAAAACCATCACGCGTCCTCAGCTTAATTGGTTTTAATTAATTGTTTATTTATCGGGGTATTGTCACCCTTGCAGTCAGTGAAGTTTCAGAATTTCGTTACGGTCTGTGAGCAGGTCAGTTAACTGACCAATGCCCCACACATATGTCTTTCAACAGCCAGCAAGCGTTACCTGTCATAGGCCTAAGTGAATCTAACAAGATGAATAGGGGCTCCATACGGGGTTATCAAGACATATTCTCCAAAATCGGGAGAATACACTATGTTTTATCTATACGATCGGGAGACGGGGCAGGGAGTCTGGAATCGGGAAATTCCCGACTAAATCGGGAAAGTTGGCAAGTATGCTAAGGAAATGTATTTAATACTGCAAGTCCAGTACAACACATCATGAAAATCAGAGTTATTTCCCTTGACCAACTATATTCACAATACTTATATAATCAACGCTGTATATACATGTAAGTCCCAAACTCAACCCTTCAAAATTTGAAACCTAAGCAGATACAGATCTAGAAAAAGGCCTAATTATCATGTAATATCCAGTTGACAATTAAGGGATGTAATTTATTTAAGCGTTGATGTCATTTTTGTTTAGTTTCATCAGGGTATATGATATGAAATAAATTTTGTTTGCAAACTGTATGAATCCGCATAGCGGATTCTTACAGAAGTTTGCAAACAAAATTTGTTTCATACCCCGATGAAACTAAAAAATAATTTACATCAACGCTTATAATTATTAATTTTTGAAAATGATTTTCTAATTTAAAACATGTTTATGTACAATTTTACTGGTTTTAAATTATATTCTTTTTCTCAAATCAATACACAACGTCAATTGTCGTATTGTGACGTCACATTTTTCGCGCCATTCTCGGAAAGAATGAAAAGAATTTTTCGACCAATCACATTTGAGTATTTACCATGAAAACAAAGAAAAATTAATTATTTGGGTATAGACAATCCTCGATACTCCAGGGGTTCATGCACTCTAGCTAAGCTTTCACTCAAGCAAAATTAAGCATCACAACCCCTGAATTATCAAGGACGGCTTAAGAGCAAAAGTGAGCATTATAACTCATGCATTAAGTAAAGAGGATTATTGGCTTCAGAGTAAAAGTGAGTGATAACACCTGCATAAAATATCGAGGATGGCTTGATTCTCAGTGAATTTAGGGAGCAATTATATTCATTACCCCTACATGGAATATCAAGGATGGCCTCAGAAATACCTTCGTCACTGCTCTGGTTGGCACCCATCATTATGAGCAAGTCTCAGAGTTACAGGAATGGATCACATGGTATACATCAACACCAACACTAGCTTCAGAGAATTTCCAAACTGAAAAAAAGTTCTACTTTATCATATGTACAATACTGTATCTTACCTAATTAGTGTAATGTGGGCTTACAAAATCATAAAAGATGTGCGTTTAATAAAATCAATGTACAGGGAAAAGGTTTCTTGTAAAATCTGGATGGAAAAATTAGCATGCAGCGAAAACAATCCAAAACAATAACCTGTAGACAAAACAATCCAAAACAATAACATGTAGACAAAACAATCCAAAACAATAACATGTAGACAAAACAAGCCAAAACAATAACATGTAGACAAAACAATCCAAAACAACAACATGTAGACAAAACAATAACATGTAGACAAAACAATAACATGTAGACTAAACAATCCAAAACAACAACATGTAGACAAAACAATAACATGTAGACAAAACAATAACATGTAGACAAAACAATAACATGTAGACAAAACAACAACATGTAGACAAAACAATCCAAAACAATAACAATGTAGACAAAACAATCCAAAACAATAACACGTAGACAAAACAACAACATGTAGACAAAACAATCCAAAACAATAACATGTAGACAAAACAATCCAAAACAATAACACGTAGACAAAACAATAACATATTTTTTTTGTAGACAAAACAAGCCAAAACAATAACATGTAGACTAAACAATCCAAACAGTGACATGTAGACAAAACAATAACATGTAGACAAAACAAGCCAAAACAATAACATGTAGACAAAACAATCCAAAACAACAACATGTAGACAAAACAATCCAAAACAATAACATGTAGACAAAACAATCCAAAACAACAACATGTAGACAAAACAATAACATGTAGACAAAACAATAACATGTAGACTAAACAATCCAAAACAACAACATGTAGACAAAACAATAACATGTAGACAAAACAATAACATGTAACATAAATCAAAATTGTAAAGAAAATTAACTATCAGACAGTTCAATAAGTTTTTCCCATTTTTTCCATTCATTTTCACATTTCAGCTGTGCACCTTCACCTTTACTATTGGCTATATACTTTTGAAATATGTAATGTTCTTTAATTGAATTGATTAAGGCATGAGGATTTAAGACTTTATGCAAGCATCTTGTTTTGTATATAAAAAACTTAATTATGATCAAAATTTCATTGTCTATTCTATTTAAAGGAGAATATCTATTATTTAAAAACACACCAAAAAGAAAACTTTGTTTATTGTATTGAAATGGGATATACAGCGCATCCAAAAGTGTCTCTATACTTTGCAAAAATCTCTGAGTTTCTCTACATTCCCATAAAATATGAACGATAGTTTCTCTTTCACGATTACATAAATTACATATTGGATTATTTACTAATCCCACTTTGAATAAAAACGAATTTGTCATTAAAATATTTTGAACTATCCTATACTGGAACCATTGTAATTTTGTGCTTTTCGTAACCTTGAACGGATTATTATATATATTGACCCAATTCAATTCAATATCTTCAAATGATTCTTCCCATTTTCTTCTACCAGTTGATATAAGAGCATGTTTTACCATAATATTATATAGATCCTTTATAATGATATTTATCATGTCTTATATTTTAGAATCTGTGTATTATCTAAGCCGAATATAATGCAGTTTTAAAGCATTCTTAAAAATCTTAACAGAACTAACCTAGAATAAACTGTAATCATTTCCTGTCTCCGATTGTTCTAAGTTTCGTTTTCCTCCTATCTAGCTAAAACAGGGAAGAAAATATATAACTAAGTCGGCTGAATCATTACTCTCGTGTGTTTTTTTCACCGTTTAATAGCAATACATAATTATATGTGTAAAGTGAGTGAGTTACTGAGATTTGTTATAAAATAGAATATTTCCACCCATGGTTACTAATATTGTTGGAGCAGCATTTGTCACTTCCACAACAATAGTAGCTAATCAGGTTACCTATAGCCCGAGTTTCCGCTGGCCCTGACACCATGTCTGGTGTAGGGGCCAGAGGAAACTTGGGCTAGGTTACCTATTGTCACTTTATCATCAGATGTCTGTAACTATTTTGGTTTCAGTGAAAATAAATATCAGGCTAGCGATATATTATATATCTAAGTCTAAAGAGGGTAAAATATCTTGCTTTCTGCATGCAATGACATAAAAATTTAATCAAAGTACTGCGGAAAAAATAGGATGATAAATTCTTAATTTTCGAAGCACCCCAGTCTACTTTCATTTTCCATATATTTATTTCATTCCGCAAAGGAAAAATAACCGCAGTTTGAAATTCGCTTCGTTCACGGCAAATAAAAAGAGGTTACTGGTTTAGTTGAAAGATAAACATAGATTTTTTTCAGAGACAGATAGGTTCCCTATATATCCTTCAACTATATCACTATTTGATAATCATATAGCCTACATTCTCTCCCGTAGCCATAGTGAAAGTCAACTGGGCGGATTTGCCCCCTTTCATTTTATGATATACAGCATGCCAACTTACCTGTTGTGTGTTAGCCATGTCATAAGATGTGGTGTAAACATTGGACACAATATCACAACACAACAGCGGTAGAAACCTTCCACGAAACCTACTTAGCGGGAATCTCCAACTTCCTTGTTTGGTCTATTTTTAGAATTAGGATTTATCTCTCTTGTTGCATTACGTAGAGCACCTATGCGGGAAAAAATTTAAATTATCGATCTCTAAAATCACAGTAATCACAGTATGACATCGATGTAAGCCTTAAAAGGCTTGTGTGATGTATTATCGCCATGTCATTACAGAATGAGGTTTGTCAAATAGAAGGTTAGCGACTTCGGATTGGTTGTTTCTTCACTAAATAGATATACATAAAAGACTATCACCTTATTTCTGGTATGGATTCTTGCATAGAAAAGAATATGCAGTAGAAGGTGAAGTATGGTACTCCCCATAGAACGTCAGCATAAACTTTGATACTGCTGTATCACAAAAATATTCAATATCATCAGAGACTTGTATATCACATATACAAGTCTCTGATATCATCAAATATAACAACGAAATGTTAAAAAGAGTATATATTAACTATGTCAATGGATATTATTAAATGACTGGTGTTGATCAGTAATTGGCTAAAAAAGAAAAAAAATGCATGAAAATTTGGTGTGTATAATGAAAAACTAAAGAATTCAGGGCGCTTATCTAAAACTGTTATGTTTTTTTTTTGTTTTTTTTTTGTGAAACAGTTACAATAATCAGTGTGTATCTATGTCGTGCCAGGCTTCTTCGTAAAAAGATTGCAAAATCCTGTATCTGAGACTGCCAGAACCACATTTCCTACAATATTATTGTCAACTTAAGTCAAAATCTTTTTAACTTAAGCTAAAATAATACATAATGCAAAAAGATGTTTTTGAACTTAAGTCATAATCTTTTTAGCTTAAGTCAAAATCTTTTTAGCTTAAGTCAAAAAACTTTTTACCTTAAGCTATTTTATATGTATTAAATATCAAAACGGCTTGCCATACATTACAACATTTTACTTTTTTGTTTCATGTCCGTAGTCCCCAGAATCTAAATTAGCCTGGGAGCTAGCTTAATCAATGATGGCTAATTCCAAACACTGGAATATCAAATTGTAAATAAATACTACTTAAAAAACTACAAAACATCAAATTGAGTGACTTTCATAAAGCATTCTTTACTAAACATCATATGCAGCACAAGTATCACAGAGTTCTGTATTGTTATCCTAAGAAAAGGTTTCTGTTTACAGACATTGAGGTAAAGCCTCATCAAACAACACCATGGTATACTTATGTATTTCAGTTTTGTAACCATAACTTCAGTTGTACCAACCTTGAGTATTCTACCAATACATAAAAAAGTCCGTGTGTGTGCCAAGTATATATAGAAACAGGGTCTGTTAAAAGGACCCGTTCCCCTAAAAAATTACCAATTTGCCACTGAAAAATTTCCAATTTTGATGCCACTTTTGAATGATTTAAGTTTTATCTACAAAGACCTATACTAAGGTACTTTTGAAAAATAAAAAAACAGCTATAGATAACAAAATGAAATCAAAAATAATATAAAGGCAATATTCATCAAAGAAAAATTGAAATTTGTATGAATTTCACTATTTTTTGTTTTTCCCAATGTCACATTTTGTCGTGTAGAAATTCCCAATTCCATGGACCCTGGACCCAGTTGAAAAATTGTAGGAAAATCACTGTATACTCTATTCAATAATACAATATATGGCAAAAAGGCCATAACGCCAAAATATATACTGGTACAAACTGGGTTGGGCTAATTGCAGAACAATTAATATAGGCAGATTCTCTAATTGTCATTTCCACTGAATTACAATATCTATATATGGGAGGGCTTATTACTCGGCACAGGCTTATATGATATCATATTATCCATCTAACGGTATCAATCTAGTTACATATCACACTTCCAACATCATTTCCTGATGATTATGATTGACCGAGATATTCTATATATAGCTACCATGACCTTGACCTTGGCACCCTGACACACAAAACATTTCAAGGTATTTATATACTTGCACAAATATGTTGATTTAAATTAATTAAATCTATTTAAAAAGGAAGTAGTTAAGTGATAGCAAATATTTTCTGCAAAATTTTAAAAATTCCTATGTGCAAAGGGACATAGCTACATGTATTTAATATAATGCCAAAAATTGAGATTATGACATGGTTCAAATTTCATCTGTTATCCATTATAATGAGGCCAAATACAATATTACAAATTGATCTTGCAAGCCTCCAGAAAACTGAATTGTGACTGACACCAACAGATACCATCAATGATATGCAATGACAGACAACCAAGCTGAAAGTGATTCCTAAGCATCCGCTGGTTCACAGGCAGCACAATTAACTTACTAAATAAAGCTAGCATTTCAAAGAATTAATTAATTCTATATTAAAGTAATTATACCACAACTTGTAATTTTTTGGTATAGCTCTATTGAACACATTTATTTTCATGACAGTTTTATTTAACTAAATATATAAAGGTATTTTAACTTGATATGATTTAGGAAACTTCATGAAACTACAGGGCCATATATATATTGATATTGAAATAAAAAAAGAAACACACTTAGGTAAAAAAAATAATTGAGTACAGCTAGTACAAGTCTCGGCCCACACTGGCTGTCAAGACAGCTAATACAGGTCTCGGCCCACATTGGCTGTCAAGACAGCTAGTACAAGTCTCGGCCCACATTGGTCGTCAAGACAGCTAGTACAAGTCTCTACCCACATTAGCTGTCAAGACAGCTAGTACAAGTCTCGGCCCACATTGGCTGTGGAGACAGCTAGTACAAGTCTCGGCCCACATTGGCTGTGGAGACAGCTAGTACAAGTCTCGGCCCACATTGGCTGTGGAGACAGCTAGTACAAGTCTCCGCCCACATTGGCTGTCGAGACAGCTAGTACAAGTCTCGGCCCACATTGGCTGTCGAGACAGCTAGTACAAGTCTCGTCCCACATTGGCTGTCGAGACAGCTAGTACAAGTCTCGGCCCACATTGGCTGTCGAGACAGCTAGTACAAGTCATGGCCCACATTGGTTGTCAAGACAGCTAGTACAAGTCTCGGCCCACATTGGCCGTCGAGACAGCTAGTACAAGTCTCGGCCCACATTGGCTGTGGAGACAGCTTGTACAAGTCTCGGCCCACATTGGCTGTGGAGACAGCTAGTACAAGTCTCGGCCCACATTGGCTGTGGAGACAGCTAGTACAAGTCTCGGCCCACATTGGCTGTGGAGACAGCTAGTACAAGTCTCGGCCCACATTGGCTGTGGAGACAGCTAGTACAAGTCTCGGCCCACATTGGCTGTCGAGACAGCTAGTACAAGTCTCGGCCCACACTGGCTGTCGAGACAGCTAGTACAAGTCTCGGCCCACATTGGTTGTCAAGACAGCTAGTACAAGTCTCGGCCCACATTGGCCGTCGAGACAGCTAGTACAAGTCTCGGCCCACATTGGTCGTCAAGACAGCTTGTACAAGTCTCGGCCCACATTGGCTGTGGAGACAGCTAGTACAAGTCTCGGCCCACATTGGCTGTGGAGACAGCTAGTACAAGTCTCGGCCCACATTGGCTGTGGAGACAGCTAGTACAAGTCTCGGCCCACATTGGCTGTGGAGACAGCTAGTACAAGTCTCGGCCCACATTGGCTGTGGAGACAGCAAGTACAAGTCTCGGCCCACATTGGCTGTCGAGACAGCTAGTACAAGTCTCGGCCCACATTGGCTGTCGAGACAGCTAGTACAAGTCTCGGCCCACATTGGTCGTCGAGACAGCTAGTACAAGTCTCGGCCCACAATGGTCGTCAAGACAGCTTGTACAAGTCTCGGCCCACAATGGTCGTCAAGACAGCTAGTACAAGTCTCGGCCCACATTAGCTGTCAAGACAGCTAGTACAAGTCTCGGCCCACATTGGCTGTCGAGACAGCTAGTACAAGTCTCAGCCCACATTGGCTGTCAATTAAGACAGCTCATACAAATGTCTGCCCACATTGGCTGTCAAGACAGCAAGTACAAGTCTCGGCCCACATTGGCTGTCAAGACAGCTAGTACAAGTCTCGGCCCACACTGGCTGTCAAGACAGCTAGTATAAGTCTTGGCTCACACTGGCTGTAAAGACATAGTAAACCAAAGGGAAGTAACTCTGATAGATCAGAATGAGCTAGTATATATACATTTGTATGTGAAAAGCTGATGTAAATATGTAAGCCAATCACACAACATATACACAATGTGAGATAAATACAAGTCAGCAATGAAATAAACAATACTTCATATTTTATCACAGATCTACTTCATCATGATATACATATGTATATGATATACATAAAATACTCTATAAATGGCAATAACATAATATATCAATGACCTCCTTTTTGTGAGACTATATCTTTGGTAGCCTTGATGTTGTGATGTCTATTGCCTGGTAAATGACACATTCTGGGAAGCCCCGATGTCGTGATGTCTATACCCTGGTATATGTTACGACATATCCTGGGTAGCCCTGATGTTGTGATGTCTATATACCCTGGTATATGTTACGACGTATCCTGGGTAGCCCTGATGTTGTGATGTCTATATACCCTGGTATATGTTACGACATATCGTGGGTAGCCTTGATGTTGTGATGTCTATACCCTGGTATATGTTACGACATATCGTGGGTAACCTTGATGTTGTGATGTCTATACCCTGGTATATGTTACGACGTATCCTGGGTAGCCCTGATGTCGTGATGTCTATAACCTGGTATATGTTATGACATATCCTGGGTAGCCTTGATGTCGTGATGTCTATAACCTGGTATATGTTACGACGTATCCTGGGTAGCCTTGATGTCGTGATGTCTATACCCTGGTATATGTTACGACATATCGTGGGTAGCCCTGATGTTGTGATGTCTATAACCTGGTATATGTTACGACATATCGTGGGTAGCCTTGATGTCGTGATGTCTATACCCTGGTATATGTTACGACGTATCCTGGGTAGCCCTGATGTTGTGATGTCTATATACCCTGGTATATGTTACGACGTATCCTGGGTAGCCTTGATGTTGTGATGTCTATACCCTGGTATATGTTACGACGTATCCTGGGTAGCCCTGATGTTGTGATGTCTATATAACCTGGTATATGTTACGACATATCATGGGTAGCCTTGATGTCGTGATGTCTATACCCTGGTATATGTTACGACATATCGTGGGTAGCCTTGATGTCGTGATGTCTATACCCTGGTATATGTTACGACATATCGTGGGTAGCCTTGATGTCGTGATGTCTATAACCTGGTATATGTTATGACATATCGTGGGTAACCTTGATGTTGTGATGTCTATACCCTGGTATATGTTACGACATATCGTGGGTAACCTTGATGTCGTGATGTCTATAACCTGGTATATGTTACGACGTATCCTGGGTAGCCCTGATGTCGTCATGTCTATAACCTGGTACAGTGCATTCCACTTAATCGGGTAACGCTTAATCGGGTATTTCGTTTAATTGGGTAAAATTTCAAAAACCAAAACCATTTTCTCTTAAATCATGTTAAAAAAATTCGTTTAATTGGGTTGGAAAAGTCGTATTTTTCGGTTATTCGAATAGAACAATCGGGACAAAAAAATAGAAATGCTCCGATTTTCACGAAAGTCATCGCGTATTTCTTTAAGTTTTAGACATTTATCAACAAATAGTGTAATTTTGATGGTTCAAATGTCAAAAAACAGTTAAATATTACCTTAAACGGTAATGTTATGTCGGGGTTTTGTCATGTTCAGAACTGTGTTGTTGTTGATTCTGCCTCGTGTGGTTCTTCCCCAACAGGAAGTCGACTAAGAATTGTGGGTAAAATTAAATGTTATTTTTAGAGTCAGCAGCAGGCAAAACGTAATGGGGTTTTAAAAGCATAATTAAGCGACTAGACAATTAAACTTTTACGTCTGGGATGTAAAATCTTCGAAGCAAAAACCAAAACAATAGGTTTTTACCTGGGTCTGATATTGCTACAGATCGATTGATATCACCGCTTACTGTATGTGGCGAATCCAAAGTGAGGGGTTCGCCACGGGGAAATGTGACGACACCGATACACAGGTGAGTTAAAAATCAGTAGCGAGCAGTAAAAGGACAGACGCCCGACGTTAGCTCATAATTCCTATTCAGGTTAGGATTAGAACTGGTTAATAAAAAATATTACATTGGATTTCGTGTTGTTTTATCAGTGACTGCCAGTGTCAAGTTCGTATAAATTTATACCACAGGAAACGACCTAAATAAACTCGGTTTCTCCGATCTCTGTGCTTTGGTAATTGGAAATAATATGGAATATTTTAAACTTCAAAGCGAACATAAGAATGTTTCTATGATAAACATAAATGATTTTAGATGTAATTGTCGGCGAGTCCTTAGATTGTATGTCAAATTAGGAACACACGGATGAAACAGGGATGTATGACCCCCTGATTTGAGGTGCTACGATTGTACTGTGCCGCGAATAAGAAAATCATTAAGGTTTTGTTATTTTAATACACACATTTTTATGGAGGCGTTTACGCCTGCCATATTACAATCACCTACGAGTTGTGACGTCACAATCTCTCACTTTCATTTTCGTTATATTTCCTTTCACAGTTCATTTTGTAGTTTCTTTCGGTTCATATATGATGTAGTTGAACTATATATACATTTATGAAAACTATCAAGACTACAAATAAAGTGCTATTACATGAAAAAAGGTATATTCAGTATAAATTTCTCTTCGGCGGAAGCCCGGAATTTGAGACCTCTGGTGGTAATTTCTATAACTAGGGGTAATGATTCGCTTATACTAGTAGTTCCAAGTATGAGGCACGTCATTGTAGTCCGTCATTCAAAGTAGATGTGCACAGAAGTGTATTAACTATGCTTATACTGTTGTGAACATTTCAGGAACTATTTTGAATAAACAATAAGAATAATGTCTTGTAAATATCTACACCTGCATCGATTTTTGCAAATCTATATCGAAAATACTGTTTGAAGGGAGATAACTGCGAGATTCTGACGTTACCTTACAGAGGACACTTGTTTAACTACTAGGAATAAAGACGGCATAACAACCAAGCGCAAACAAATTCCCGATTTTCATAATACCCTCCAGGTTTTGGCTAACAACATTTCTTTTGTTTAAAACTTGGTAGTTTGTTCACGAGATTTTATGAGATTTGGTCCGATATTTAGCGATCACGTGTTCCGTCTGTTTACGTGAGCGAGCACTCTGTCAAAATGGAGGCACGTGGACACGGGCTTCACACGAAGCATCAAAGTGTGATGTTTGTCGCTAGAAATTAATATCTATCAACATGAATTAAAGGCAAGTTGCTTACAAAGTTTAAATCTGTTTGTTGACCCACTGAAATAAGCGTTTGTTTATTTAGGACGAAACTGTTTACGATAAGTTGTTCAAGCCTGGCCAGACCACAAAATCACAATATCTACTGCGATTATAGTCCGAATTTTCTGACGATCTTCCTATATACTATATGCAGACTTTAATCAGCGATATCAACACCAGAACCCTTCGGGTTACTGCGATAACTGATCGAAGTCCCTGTGTTTCAAATCTATGAATCGGTAGACCTAACGTGATCGGTGATGGCGTGATGGAATTCGATCGTTTATTTTTTAAAACTAAGAAAACTGGCACATATCTGTCGTGGTGGTCATTTGTGCTGTACCTTCCCCGACAGAGACAATATACATAATCTGGGCTTTTGTGATAAGGTTTACTGCAGTAGCTACTCGCACTCGTAATATATATGAAAATGCTAAATTATTATTGAACCAGCTTGTCTTATTTATATATTATTCAGCTCACGATTCAACCTTTTCAAATGTTTTCATGTAATATAACTTTTTGTTGTTTTCATGAAAAATGATAAATACATGTATATCTATTGGCAATCGATATATCAAATCCATATAATATAAGACTTTCTCAAATATCAATATTCCTCATAACTTTCAAAATAAATCTATATTTGCTTTTGAAATTTAATTAAAAATGTTTGATTTTCATGTCACGAACAAATCCCTTAAAATGATCATCAATCTCCTTATTGGTCTCCAGAAAGTGTGAAAATAAATGAAACTTTTTTGTCAATAATTCTATTTATTATGAATTCATGTATAACCATTTAGGTTTTTTCCATTGTTGACCTTTAAAACTATATATATACAAGCAACAATCTGTGGGATGTCAAATATGGAAGGCTATATAGCTGTTTCAGGATAAATTGCCAAAAATGCTTATAAGTACTGTTTCTTATCACTGATCACATATATTGGGTTTTTGACTATTATGTGTTATTGCTACTTAAGTGTGAATTTTTTCGGCTTAAGTGATAATGTATTTCTTTGTACTTGTGTGCAACAGACATCGCAAGAGTTTAATTCTCCTACATATAATATTGACTCCTACAAAAAGAAGTTGAGTGATCATGAGTGGTTGACTACGAGAGGCATTTTATCAAATCTCATATTGACCATACTGATTGCTCATGATCATATTTCATCCGGCCTAGTAAACTCTAGAAAAAACATCTTAATTTATGAAAGTAGCTAACTCCTTTAATGTATGTGTAAAAATTAAGTATATATATATATCGTACAAAACATCAAACTTCTAATATGGTAGATATGAAACATACATTTAGGCTGACTGCCTGATAATATGATACAATTTGTCGTCATGCGTCGGTCTTCTTCTTAAGACCAAGATATCGCAGAATGGTGTACAAAAGGTTCTTAAGCTATTTTATCAAAATTGTTAATTTCATGGCCCCCTATGTGTCGCATTCCCCCTGGGGAGAGGATACATTTTACTATAGTTTATATAGGAAACTCATCACACATATTTTAGCATAATTTGTTTCATTTTCATTGGAAATTGGTTAGCACGTGGTTAGGGCAAACTTTTCTCAATGATATATTGTCAGAGAATGTCAAGGCCAACGACTTGTTATGGGTTCGAATGTCAAAAATAAAAATCTTATATTGATTATTTTTTTCATTTCATATGAACGAACATAGTCCACTGAAACAGAATGTGCATATTTTATTGTCATCAGATAAAAATATGGCAGAAAGATATGGCACTTGGAAAAGAATCATAAAACTATTTTCTCCAGCAAAAATTAAAAAATAATCCAAAATTGCAGAATAAAAGTTTCTGCTCTTTTATCTATAATATACACATGCAGGCTTGATGATTGGCGCATCGATAACGTATGGCTGGCTACAAATGTTATACTTATATTTGACCTTGACCTTCATTTAAGGTCACGGGGGTCAAATGATGAAGAAAATTCAAAGTTCTTTCAAAATTATTAATTTGGGTCACATTTTAAAGAATCGGCCCTTTTAAAGGTGTGTGCAATGTATCAAGGTCAAATAATCAAAATGACGCAGATATGGCACTTTTAAAAAGAAATTCCTACCAAAATGAAAAAATGACCCAAAACTGCACATACACATGAAGGCTGGATATTTGGCAAACAGATACATGTAACATGTGTAACTGGCTACAAATATTGAGTTTATCTCTCTGACCTTGACCTTCATTCACATTTTAAAGAACCGGCTCTTATGAAGGTGTGTGCGAAGTTTCAAGGGCAAATTATTAAAAATGATGCAGACATGCCCTTTAAAGAATGTTTTCTTGCCAAAATCAAAAATTATCCTTAAACTGCAATTCAATTGTTGGCTCAAAAGGGGTCAATTTGGCTCAATTGACATAAATAACTTCTTCTTTGAAACTAAGCAATCGATATAGCTCATACTTGACTGGTAGCATCCTTTTGGGTAGGGATTCAAAATTGTAAAAATGGTGGGGTTGATCCCCGGGGGGCAGGGTCAAAAGGGGTCAATTGGTTTCTCTGAAACTAAGTTATGGATATAACTCACATTGGTGTGGTAGCAATCCCTATGGGGTTGTACCCAAAGTCAATTTCATTTCATGGATTAATTGCACAATTTGGTATAAAACCTACATTTGTATGGTAGCATGGTTATGGGGTGGGTATTCAAAATTGTACGAATGTTGGGGTTAACCTCCCGGGGGCTGAAGGATGGGACCAAAATAGGTCAATTTCGCTAAATTGACATTTTTACACAATCCTGATGTAAAAATAGGCACAGGGTTCTTTCCCCACCCCAAGGGACTTATACAATCGTATTGAATTGATATCAAATATGAAAGCTTTCTTCAATATTTTGCATGTAAAACGCTGTATATTTATATACAGTACCTATAGCTACTAGGCTATTATCTACATCTTGGTGGTAAATTAAAAAGCAACAAATCACAGTTTATTGTTAATATTGACATTGGATCTATTAAAATAGATGGAATTGATATCTAATTTTGAAATAATTGTCCTTAAAAATGAGGTCTTTGTTAAAAAAAAGTGTAATAACTTTTAAAAGCTGTCAATCTAATTTTGATATTATTCTAAGATCAAAATAGAAAGGAATAAACAATTTTGTTTACAAGATATTGAAAGACATTGTACACTTTCAACAAAAAAGTAGCAGACACTCCCTGTATTTTCAATACATATCGTGTATTGCTTAACTTATCGAAATGCATATCTTATTGTTTCGTCATTTCTAATACCCAGGCCTATAAAATATAAGTTTGTTTTAAACACATAAATGCAAATTTTGAACTACTTAAGTATAAAAGATGGTTTAAAGTATGAATGTTAATGACATGTACCTAAGTAGACGTTGATTTGAAAAAAATTAAAATGTTTGACTTTTTAAGTAAAGGTTTGATTGAAATAAGAAATGTTTAACTTCTTTTAGAAGTAGGTTTGCAACTTTTCAGATGGTTAAAACCATTATGTACATCGGAACAGTCTAAACCATTACATTCATCAGGACTGTGAAAACCATTATGTCCGGTTGGTTTGACACATTTAAGTGGAAATGTTTAGTCATGTTGATATCAGTTTAATTTGTATTCTTGCTTTATTTCAAATATCTCCTTTTACATCTGACTAACGCCTCCTACAGTACTTTCAGTACTTTGATTATACAATTAGTAATAGTAATCTGACAATTTGACATCAGTAAAAGCACAAACAAAAACATCGTTTATTAACAATAATAACGCAAATATTTTCATCCAAAATCGACCCAAGTCTGACTACCATTACGGACCAAATCCAAGATGGCGACAAGCATTTCGGCTTATCGGGTAAGTCGGTTAATCGGGTAAAAAGTCCCCGCAAATAGGCAACCCGATTAAGCGGAATGCACTGTATATGTTACGACATATCGTGGGTAGCCTTGATGTCGTAATGTCTATACCCTGGTATATGTTACGACATATCGTGGGTAGCCTTGATGTCGTGATGTCTATAACCTGGTATATGTTACGACATATCGTGGGTAGCCTTGATGTCGTGATGTCTATAACCTGGTATATGTTACGACGTATCCTGGGTAGCCCTGATGTTGTGATGTCTATACCCTGGTATATGTTATGACATATCGTGGGTAGCCTTGATGTCGTAATGTCTATACCCTGGTATATGTTACGACATATCGTGGGTAACCTTGATGTCGTGATGTCTATAACCTGGTATATGTTACGACATATCGTGGGTAGCCTTGATGTCGTGATGTCTATAACCTGGTATATGTTACGACGTATCCTGGGTAGCCCTGATGTTGTGATGTCTATACCCTGGTATATGTTATGACATATCGTGGGTAACCTTGATGTCGTGATGTCTATAACCTGGTATATGTTATGACATATCGTGGGTAACCTTGATGTCGTGATGTCTATAACCTGGTATATGTTATGACATATCCTGGGTAGCCCTGATGTCGTGATGTCTATACCCTGGTATATGTTATGACATATCGTGGGTAACCTTGATGTCGTGATGTCTATAACCTGGTATATGTTATGACATATCCTGGGTAGCCCTGATGTTGTGATGTCTATAACCTGGTATATGTTACGACGTATCCTGGGTAGCCCTGATGTTGTGATGTCTATACCCTGGTATATGTTACGACATATCGTGGGTAACCTTGATGTCGTGATGTCTATAACCTGGTATATGTTATGACATATCCTGGGTAGCCCTGATGTTGTGATGTCTATAACCTGGTATATGTTATGACATATCCTGGGTAGCCCTGATGTTGTGATGTCTATAACCTGGTATATGTTACGACATATCGTGGGTAGCCTTGATGTCGTGATGTCTATACACTGGTATATGTTACGACATATCGTGGGTAGCCTTGATGTCGTGATGTCTATAACCTGGTATATGTTACGACATATCGTGGGTAGCCTTGATGTCGTGATGTCTATAACCTGGTATATGTTATGACATATTCTGGGTAGCCCTGATGTTGTGATGTCTATAACCTGGTATATGTTATGACATATTCTGGGTAGCCCTGATGTTGTGATGTCTATAACCTGGTATATGTTATGACATATTCTGGGTAGCTCTGGTGCTGGCTGTACAGTACAAATTCCCTGAACAGCCATGTGCCGTCCCCAACGACGCTGTCACAGCGTTCCAGGTCACTGTGGCTACAAGTGTCACTGTTACACCCAGCGATAAAACATGGCGGTCTCTTTATGTTAGCTGGCCGAGACAACAGACATATCTTCCCCAGACATACTCGTGTTAGCAGCATTGTCTTCTCATCCTGATTTCTGTTTCCCTTGGCATCTGAAAAATACCACACACATTCATGTTAAAGTGAGCACCTGGTTATACCTGGAGAGGTCATGTATGTACAATCTACTGAGTTACCCTAGCTCTTATATTTACTTATCTACTGGTAATTATATCTCTTCTTCTTCACTTAACATCAAAAAAGTGTGTCAAATTCTTTGATTATAATTGATAATATAATAATATTGAAGGTTTTTCAATCAATACGATTTTTCTCAAATTTCTCAGTAATATTAGATGCAAATTGATATGATTGACAATAGTTTTTATAAATAGTAATGTTGAACTTGACCTTTAAACCCTACTCATGCATGGGTAACACTCTATGTCCCCAACCTATAAAATGGTGGAGATATCAATCCCTACCAGTGTATTGATCAGCCTTCGTGGAACTCTCAGCGAGGTACATTCCTTGACCAAACATGGCTCTTTCTCCAGACATCCGGATGTCTAATCCCTGTTTCATTATTGATTCCAGGATGTCTGGCTTGGTTCCATGGAAGAAATAAAACTCGTTCACCTCTGGAAAAGTGTCCCGCTTTAACGTTGGGTCAATAAGGTTGGCAGTTTTAATGGCACCCTTTGAGCCTGAAATTGTCTCAAGATGATCAAACACCCCTATAGAACCAGCCTTATGAAACAGTTGGGCTCTAGCATTTCCATACTTCTCAAACAAATCGATGTTCTCCAGCCTCTGAACGTTTGTAACTTTAAGTGAGGTGAACCCCATAAGTCCCACAGCATCACGTCCATGTCCGATCTTGTTTGCCTCCCACGTACTTTCAATGAGATCCACAACCGCTTTCTTTTCCTCTTGTGAGACAGGCACAAGGCAATGGAGTTTCCCATTTGGGGGAGACACTTTCCATTTCTTCACAGGTTTTGATGACTTAAAATGACTCCAATAACTTGGTGGATGCACACTTTGCTCGTACATATCAAGACAGTATGGTTTTGTTCCTCTTGCGAATTCTGATACCTGCGGACGGGGCACAGTGGTTACAGCACCGGTAGCCTGCTTCTCAAATGCCTGGAGAAATTCATCACATATAACTGTAAAACACATGTCTACAGTAAAAATTCCTAAACTTATGAGAAATGTGTTAACTTCCAATTTCACATATTAAAGATTAAGGGAAAATCTCAGATAATAAGAATTTTGTAGTTTGTTAGTTAAGGAATATTGATGAAACTGG
Organism: Pecten maximus; assembly: GCF_902652985.1. NCBI lineage: Eukaryota > Metazoa > Mollusca > Bivalvia > Pectinida > Pectinidae > Pecten > Pecten maximus. Next base: position 15,611,771 of record NC_047020.1, read on the forward strand.
TGTCACATTTTTAGTTAAAATACTCAATTATAAACAAGATCACATTGATTGGCTAACTGCAATTTAGATCACTTTCAATTTTTTTTGTCAGAATTCCTATGAAGGTTCATAACCCATTCATCTTCCCTGAACCTATACAATTATAGCCAATGCTTACTGCACAATATGAAATCTAATAGTGATATTTTTTACATTTTAGTGATCCAATGTCAAAAACATTTAAAATCATGACATTACTTTTCCGATAGTGTGCTGGTCATTGCCATAGATAACAATCCTGACATCTGATATGGTAGAGGAGTTCTGACTGCTCCAAAACTTCTCGAAACCCTCAAACATCGCCTTGGCTGACAGTTTTGCAGGATATTTTCGATATCTAGTTCCCAGTGCTGGAAAGGCTATGGAAGTAAATCCCTTAGAATGCATCTCATCTAGACACTTACTCACTAAGTCAATGATCACCTGAAACATATGTTACATATTTGTGATATAAAATCTTGATATGCATGATGGTCAACAATTTGAGTTGGGAAGTTATCATTTTCAGAAGCAGCTGCATGATAAATAAGTTTGAATTTTTTTTTTCAATTTTTCAATTTCTTATATGATCAAACTGAGGTTAATTGATATACATTATTTTTTAACACAGGATTTCAGTGGTTTTCAGAAATACAGTCTGGTAAAAAATATTCATGAATAGATAATTGATAAAATGACATACTGTGTCTAAAGCATTGTATATTAAATTTGTAAAGCCAGACTAATATGTATTTAAAATTAATGATTCCTCACTTCTAATTCTAATCTGATGTAATTCATTAATTGATTCCAGCATACTTAAGGTCATATTTTCATCATTAGTAAGGTTTTTATATGAAACGTATGTAAGTCATGGTAACAATGTTATTGTATACACAAATGTATTCTACAATAGATTTCATGTATGTTATTTCTACACGAAAAAAAAACACTTAAAAATTATTTTTCTACCTTTGAGGATGCATCTTCATTGCTTTGATCAAAGTCACACACACAAACATGGTAAACTTGTTTACAGGAGAGATTTCCAGCATCTGTGAATGCCACATCCTTGGGCTCAATACCGTTAGGATACAGGGTGGAGCAAGATTGTTGTAGGGCGGGGCCGGCCACCCTGTTTAGGGTGTTGGACAAGGTTCCCTTGTCCAGCTTCAGTTCTTTATTGGCACTGTTTACTATCACATCTACCTTTAATATATAGTATTATACAGGTATATCAAACTCGTTACTAGGATCAATGTTGTATACAATACCATAAATACTTCAAATTTGTACACATATGTAATTCACACAGGAAATCTAGCATTCACTACTTTTCCTATTTTGCATTTTAGATAAAAATGCTGCAAAAGTTTAGAGTAATATTTAGTAAATATTTATTTTCATATCAATTGGGGTAGAAAAAGTATATATAAAACCTCTGATGATATAAATATTTAAAACAGACTTTTATTTGGAAAGTCCTGAATACTTATATACATGTAACCTCTTTAGAACATACTATACATGTATATTTAGTGTAGAATATGACAGCTAGCTACTGCATGCATCACAAATTTAACTCTAAACTTTGAAACATAGATTACAATTTGTGTGATTGACTGGAAATATTTTGATTTTTATCCCTGTGTAAATCCCAGGATGTGTAATTCTGTAATTCCTAAGCAAGTGTCGTCTTGTAGTTGTGGTTACCTTCTGATCCTCCATTTTGTCCACCACCACACGAACAGTCATTCCTCCGACAGTGGAGTTGCAGACATCTCGGACTGGTACAACTAAATTGGACAAAAGACTATTGGGATTATAAGCCTTCAACAATCAACATTTTATGTAGAGTAAAACAAGTCTAAGTTCATGATGTCTATCATGGATAGAGTATATAATGTCTTGTGGGGAGTTAATATGATGTTGATCAATTTAGAGTAGCTCATATGATGTTGATCAATTTAGAGTAGCTCATATCATAATGATCAATGTTGATTAGCTCATATCATAATGATCAATGTCGATTAGCTCATATCATAATGATCAATGTAGAGTAGCTCATATCATAATGATCAATGTAGAGTAGCTCATATGATATTTCACTTTAAAACCTGTCAAAATGTTTTATTTGGATAAAAAATATCTTGGGGGATATGACACAGGAAACTTCTTGGTAAAAAATATGCAATTTTTCAAAAAGGTGATTATTTCCAAATAAGTATGAAAAAAACTCTCTGTAAAATTTGGTTACAGGGGGAATCCTAGTTTAGGTGAGAAACTTTACCTACAAGCATTTTTATTTCACCAAAATACGGAAATTTATACATCTTCAGCAAAAAAATATCTTGTTATGAATGAAATCTTGTAGTGACTGATTTAGATATGATAAATAAAAAACTTATGGAAGAACAAAAACATGACCTTCATTTCCCATCAAAATAAAAATAATACAGCACATTATTCTGTAAAAAGGGGAGCTATCTCCCCTATGTATTTCATCCAATATGCAAAAGTGCTCACAGGGGGTATATAACTAATTACAAGCTGTACTTGGACGTTGGTCAGACATTCGATTGGAAATCATTTTTGCCTGAGAAAGTATTTTATGAGGGTTTCATATCTCATTAAATTGGTTCTCATATTTTATTTGAGATGTTTTGAAATGGAGTCATCTCAACATTTTAATTTTTGCTCCCTAAGGTTTGCAATTTCAACATTTTAATTTAAGCCAGCCGAGGCTTAATTTGCAAAAATAAAAACTTCTAAGGCGTAATAGTTTCATTAAATCTCATATGAAATGAAAACTCACATAAGATCATAGTATATAAATTTTGTATGATATTGATAAAAGTCAGTGTGGAATAAATACCTTCAAATATTAAAGAGAAAAATGTTTATACATCCCAAATCTTAGCTACATCATGTTAAAAATTCCATTAATATTATGCTAATATATAGTCTATTTCTAGATCTACTTCATCAAAATTGTGATGATGCTAATTTGCATCTAATATTATGATTCCAATATATAAATGATACTTACATTGATCTATTCTGTCTTTCCATGTCTTCACTTCAGTGCTGAAAGCCTACAATAGAAATATTAAAGACATCAGCATGTCTGACAACAATAGAAATATCAAAGACATCTGCATGTCTGACAACAATAGAAAATTCAAAGACATCAGCATGTCTGACAACAATAGAAATATCAAAGACATCAGCATGTCTGACAACAATAGAAATATCAAAGACATCAGCATGTCTGCCAACAATAGAAATATCAAAGACATCTGCATGTCTGACAACAATAGAAAATTCAAAGACATCAGCATGTCTGACAACAATAGAAATATCAAAGACATCAGCATGTCTGACAACAATAGAAATATCAAAGACATCAGCATGTCTGACAACAATAGAAATATCAAAGACATCAGCATGTCTGCCAACAATAGAAATATCAAAGACATCAGCATGTCTGACAACAATAGAAAAATCAAAGACATCAGCAAGTCTGCCAACAATAGAAAAATCAAAGACATCTGCATGTCTGACAACAATAGAAATATCAAAGACATCAGCATGTCTGACAACAATAGAAATATTAAAGACATCATTATGTCTGACAACAATAGAAATATTAAAGACATCATTATGTCTGCCAACAATAGAAAAATCAAAGACATCTGCATGTCTGACAACAATAGAAATATCAAAGACATCAGCATGTCTGACAACAATAGAAATATCAAAGACATCAGCATGTCTGACAACAATAGAAATATCAAAGACATCAGCATGTCTGTCAACAATAGAAATATCAAAGACATCAGCATGTCTGACAACAATAGAAATATCAAAGACATCAGCATGTCTGACAACAATAGAAATATCAAAGACATCAGCATGTCTGACAACAATAGAAATATCAAAGACATCAGCATGTCTGACAACAATAGAAATATTAAAGACATCAGCATGTCTGACAACAATAGAAATATTAAAGACATCAGCATGTCTGACAACAATAGAAATATCAAAGACATCAGCATGTCTGACAACAATAGAAAAATCAAAGACATCAGCATGTCTGACAACAATAGAAAAATCAAAGACATCAGCATGTCTGACAACAATAGAAATATTCAAAGACATCAGCATGTCTGACAACAATAGAAATATTAAAGACATCATTATGTCTGACAACAATAGAAATATCAAAGACATCAGCATGTCTGCCAACAATAGAAATATTAAAGACATCATTATGTCTGACAACAATAGAAATATCAAAGACATCAGCATGTCTGACAACAATAGAAAAATAAAAGACATCAGCATGTCTGCCAACAATAGAAAATTCAAAGACATCAGCATGTCTGACAACAATAGAAATATTAAAGACATCATTATGTCTGACAACAATAGAAATATCAAAGACATCAGCATGTCTGACAACAATAGAAAAATCAAAGACATCAGCATGTCTGCCAACAATAGAAAAATCAAAGACATCTGCATGTCTGACAACAATAGAAATATCAAAGACATCAGCATGTCTGACAATAGAAAAATCAAAGACATCAGCATGTCTGTCAACAATAGAAATATCAAAGACATCAGCATGTCTGACAACAATAGAAATATCAAAGACATCAGCATGTCTGACAACAATAGAAATATCAAAGACATCAGCATGTCTGACAACAATAGAAATATCAAAGACATCAGCATGTCTGACAACAATAGAAAATTCAAAGACATCAGCATGTCTGACAACAATAGAAATATTAAAGACATCATTATGTCTGACAACAATAGAAATATCAAAGACATCAGCATGTCTGCCAACAATAGAAATATTAAAGACATCATTATGTCTGACAACAATAGAAATATCAAAGACATCATTATGTCTGACAACAATAGAAATATCAAAGACATCAGCATGTCTGACAACAATAGAAAAATCAAAGACATCAGCATGTCTGCCAACAATAGAAAAATCAAAGACATCAGCATGTCTGTCAACAATAGAAATATCAAAGACATCAGCATGTCTGACAATATTAGAAATATCGAAGACATCAGCATGTCTGACAACAATAGAAATATCAAAGACATCAGCATGTCTGCCAACAGCTAAAATCATTCAATAAGCTTGCATGTTCAGAGAACATATCTTAATAGCTCTGATGAATTGATCTCAACTGAGACCAGTCATTTTTTCTCAATTTTCAATTTAATTCTGCAATCTACACTATGCAGTTAGATTGACATATCAAACTATTCGTTGAGCTGCCAACATAACTAAATGTATCTATATTTTTATAGTGGTAAGAAAATTCTCTCAAAGGCCTTGGATTCCAAACAGTGAAATGGCTGGCATTTAGTCAGCATGTACAATATGTCACATTCTAATGGTTTTACAATATCAATGTTGCTTATGATTACTTTTGTAAGAATATTAGGAGAGAGTTTAATCACCCAAGTATTCTGTATACAGAGGCTCCCAGGACAAAAATAAATTAGCACAGCCTCATTCTGGACAGTTTATTTTTCTGTCTGAGATTACAAAGCACAAATGGTAGAATTATCAATGAACCCTACATGGTGGTATTTTGTTAATTGAGAGATTTCCTGATTATTTGGCCTGAACGTCCTGGACATTTTAAATTTGAATCACCTACACTCACTCTTCTACTCAGAAATTATCTTTCCTAGATATTTCCTTGAAAACAGTTCTTACTTTCTACCGATGGGACAAATACTGACCTTCAGCGTTGCCTTGTCTTTTTCGTAGATAACAATTCTGATGTCTTTCAGGGATGTGTCTTGATTTGATTTGACAAACTTCCTGATACACTCACATGCATTCTTGGCTGCAATGTCCTTGGGGAAGGTCAAGAAGCCTGTGGTGAGACCAGGGATGGCAATAGACTCCAGATCATTGTCACTGGCTGTCTGAAGGCACTTTGTCACAAAGTCTATATGTACCTATCCATAAGATAATGTACAATTATAATGGGTATTATAATTCTAATTCTAATAAGCTTCACATGCAATTCAAACTCAAGAAAAGGTAAACTTGAAAAAGTGTTTGATTTAATAAGAATTCACATAACAATTTTTTTTCAATAGATTTTACACTTTTATTATTTCACCCAAAACACCAAAAAGTATCATGAAATTACTGAGCAATCAGAGGTCATGGCCCTGGCAAGAATACAGGATGGTTCAGACAAAGAGGATCATTAGCCAATATTTGACAAGCAACATTTTTATATTGAGGTACCTGTGCTGCATTATTTGTGCCCCACTTGACAAGTGACCCATGGTAGATGTAATCACACGATAGGTTACCCGCCCCTGTTACAGCTAAGTCACCAACAGTGATGCCTTCAGGATAGCTCTGTCGACATTCTGTCTGTAGACTGTCACCAGCCTCCTTCAGCAGAACCTTGGAAGCTGTGCCTTTTGTGAGGTCAAGGTCAGTTGATGTGCTATTTACAATCACATCCACCTGTCAAATAAGATACATGAAACATTCAAAACTTATGATTTAGATTCATTCCATTAAAATTGTAAAAAATAAGTTAATATTCCATTTAAATTGATGAGATCAGTTCATTCAATTAAAACTGATGAATCAAGACTCTTTACCAAACATAATTTAAAACTGACAAAATTGATTATTGATACTCGGTCCAATTCTTCAACTAACCACATGATGCTTTCCCTAATTTCACAGATAGTAAAGTATTAATGTTTTTACAGAAAATTTTCTTCTCATCATGAATCAAAGAAAATCCATATCATACAGTTTCCTTGGCGATGTTTCCTTTCACAACTCTGATCAACACACCATCCACAAGAAGTGTGACAGTTGTCTCCCCTGAAGTGTCATCAGGTGGACCTTCCTCACCTGTTAACAGGGAACATTTATTGCGTGTAACATGGAAATAATTCCCACGGGTGTATGTACAACACTGATGCCACCTATACACAAACACAATGTTTGAACTATCAATTAAATTTTAACATGATACATGTATAGATTCAGAACACTATACATTTATATAAAAACAGATATTTCTCTCTTTAAAATCTAAAATATAACAAATCCACTGTTTTCTTTATAAACTTACCTGATGTAAACCCAAGGTTTAAGTCACTATTGTTCAGTTCACTGTCACTGTCAGATGATGATGACATATCCGACATCTGTGAATATTAAGGTAGCACACTACAGTAGGACAGCCTGGCCATGGGCGATTTTTTTGTTAAGCAAATAACTCCTGTAATATGATATGCATAAAAAATGAAAAAAATAAATGTACACTATAATTGGTATATTCAGTATGAAGTAGTACATACAGTCTTCACATTTGTTAAAACAAAACTTAAAAAATTGGTTCCGGGTTTTCCGAAAGTGTGTTTACACAAGAAATTTAGTTTTGCCTACAGCGAAAAATGGAAGCCCACAGTAAAGGTAAGCTAGCAGGAAAACTTAACTTACAACATATGTCAAAACAAGATTAATTCTTTCTTTAGGATAGAGATATTTAATTTCAAATAGGTTTCGGAAAAAAAATTGTGTAAAGAATTGTCATTTTGGGTCAAATATCAAATATCAAGATATTTGCATACCAAATATGGTATTCACAGCTCTAAAAATCACAGAAAATATGTTTGCTTATCCTTCAGAGCTGTATTAAAATTGCAAATGTTGTAAATATTACAAATAGATATACTTTATTAGAAGTATATGTAGGGTTAACTGGCAATGTTCACATATCTAAAACATGTGCCATATTTTTCAGAATTGGGCATTTTTACTGTACACTGCTACCTGAAACAAACAGGCTGACAGAGGGAGCTTGATTATTGTGTCTTCAACTAAAATAGATGATCATGGGGGATCATAAAGGACCATTGAGGTCCATAGACAACAATAGAGGATCATGGGGGATCATAAAGGGTCGTTGAGGTCCATAGACAATAATAGAGGACCATGGGGGATCATAAAGGGCTGTTGAGGTACATAGACAACAATAGAGGACCATGAGGGATCATAAAGGCACCATTGAGGTCCATAGACAACAATAGAGGATCATGAGGGATCATAAAGGCACCATTGAGGTCCATAGACAACAAAAGAGGACCATGAGGGATCATAAAGGATCATTGAGGTCCATAGACAACAAAAGAGGACCATGAGGGATCATAAAGGATCATTGAGGTCCATAGACAACAATAGAGGACCATGAGGGATCATAAAGGCACCATTGAGGTCCATAGACAACAAAAGAGGACCATGAGGGATCATAAAGGATCATTGAGGTCCATAGACAACAATAGAGGACCATGAGGGATCATAAAGGACTATTGAGGTACATAGACAATAATAGAGGACCATGAGGGATCATAAAGGCACCATTGAGGTCCATAGACAACAAAAGAGGACCATGAGGGATCATAAAGGATCATTGAGGTCCATAGACAACAATAGAGGACCATGAGGGATCATAAAGGACTATTGAGGTACATAGACAACAATAGAGGACCATGAGGGATCATAAAGGACCATTGAGGTCCATAGACAATAATAGAGGACCATGAGGGATCATAAAGGATCATTGAGGTCCATAGACAACAATAGAGGACCATGAGGGATCATAAAGGACTATTGAGGTCCATAGACAACAATTGAGGACCATGGGGGATCATAAAGGCACCATTGAGGTTCATAGACAACAAAAGAGTATCATGGGGGATCATAAAGGACCATTGAGGTTCATAGACAACCATTGAGGACCATGGGGGATCATAAAGGGCTGTTGAGGTCCATAGACAATAATAGAGGACCATGAGGGATCATAAAGGACCATTGAGGTCCATAGACAACAATAGAAGACCATGAGGGATCATAAAGGCACCATTGAGGTTCATAGACAACAATATAGGACAATGGGGGATCATAGATGACCATTGAGGTCCATAGACAACAATAGAGGACCATGAGGGATCATAAAGGCACCGTTGAGGTGCATAGACAATAATAGAGGATCATGGGGATCATAAAGGCACCATTGAGGTCCATAGACAACAAAAGAGTATCATGGGGGATCATAAAGGACCATTGAGGTTCATAGACAACCATTGAGGACCATGGGGGATCATAAAGGGCCGTTGAGGTCCATAGACAACAAAAGAGGACCATAAGGGATAATAAAGGCACCATTGAAGTCCATAGACAACAATAGAAGACCATGAGGGATCATAAAGGCACCATTGAGGTTCATAGACAACAATATAGGACAATGGGGGATCATAAAGGCACCATTGAGGTCCATAGACAACAATAGAGGATCATGAGGGATCATAAAGGCACCATTGAGGTCCATAGACAACAAAAGAGGACCATGAGGGATCATAAAGGATCATTGAGGTCCATAGACAACAATAGAGGACCATGAGGGATCATAAAGGACTATTGAGGTACATAGACAACAATATAGGACCATGAGGGATCATAAAGGCACCATTGAGGTACATAGACAACAATAGAGGACCATGGGGGATCATAAAGGCACCATTGAGGTCCATAGACAACAATAGAAGACCATGAGGGATCATAAAGGACTATTGAGGTCCATAGACAACAATAGAGTACCATTAAGGATCATACTGGACTATTTAAGTCCATAGACAATAATAAAGGATCATGAGGGATCATAAAGGCACCATTGAGGTCCATAGACAACAATAGAGGACCATGAGGGATCATAGAGGACCATTGAGGTCCATAGACAACAATAGAGGACCATGAGGGATCATAAAGGCACCGTTGAGGTGCATAGACAATAATAGAGGATCATGGGGATCATAAAGGCACCATTGAGGTCCATAGACAACAAAAGAGTATCATGGGGGATCATAAAGGATCATTGAGGTTCATAGACAACCATTGAGGACCATGGGGGATCATAAAGGGCCGTTGAGGTCCATAGACAATAATAGAGGACCATGGGGGATCATAAAGGGCTGTTGAGGTCCATAGACAATAATAGAGGACCATGAGGGATCATAAAGGCACCATTGAGGTTCATAGACAACAATATAGGACAATGGGGGATCATAGATGACCATTGAGGTCCATAGACAACAATAGAGGACCATGAGGGATCATAAAGGCACCATTGAGGTTCATAGACAACAATATAGGACAATGGGGGATCATAGATGACCATTGAGGTCCATAGACAACAATAGAGGACCATGAGGGATCATAAAGGCACCGTTGAGGTGCATAGACAATAATAGAGGATCATGGGGATCATAAAGGCACCATTGAGGTCCATAGACAACAAAAGAGTATCATGGGGGATCATAAAGGACCATTGAGGTTCATAGACAACCATTGAGGACCATGGGGGATCATAAAGGGCCGTTGAGGTCCATAGACAACAAAAGAGGACCATAAGGGATAATAAAGGCATCGTTGAGGTCCATAGACAACATTAGAGGATCATGAGGGATCATAAAGGCACCATTGAGGTCCATAGACAACAATAGAAGACCATGAGGGATCATAAAGGCACCATTGAGGTTCATAGACAACAATATAGGACAATGGGGGATCATAAAGGCACCATTGAGGTCCATAGACAACAATAGAGGATCATGAGGGATCATAAAGGCACCATTGAGGTCCATAGACAACAAAAGAGGACCATGAGGGATCATAAAGGATCATTGAGGTCCATAGACAACAATAGAGGACCATGAGGGATCATAAAGGACTATTGAGGTACATAGACAACAATAGAGGACCATGAGGGATCATAAAGGCACCATTGAGGTACATAGACAACAATAGAGGACCATGGGGGATCATTAAGGCACCATTGAGGTACATAGACAATAATAGAGGACCATGAGGGATCATATAGGACCATTGAAGTCCATAGACAACAATAGAAGACCATGAGGGATCATTAAGGCACCATTGAGGTTCATAGACAACAATATAGGACAATGGGGGATCATAAAGGCACCATTGAGGTCCATAGACAACAATAGAGGATCATGAGGGATCATAAAGGCACCATTGAGGTCCATAGACAACAAAAGAGGACCATGAGGGATCATAAAGGATCATTGAGGTCCATAGACAACAAAAGAGGACCATGAGGGATCATAAAGGACCATTGTGGTCCATAGACAATAATAAAGGATCATGAGGGATCATAAAGGACCATTGAGGTCCATAGACAACAATAGAGGACCATGAGGGATCATAAAGGCACCATTGAGGTCCATAGACAACAATAGAGGACCATGAGGGATCATAAAGGCACCATTGAGGTACATAGACAACAATAGAGGATCATGAGGGATCATAAAGGCACCATTGAGGTCCATAGACAACAATAGAGGACCATGAGGGATCATAAAGGCACCATTGAGGTACATAGACAACAATAGAGGACCATGAGGGATCATAAAGGACTATTAAGGTCCACAGACAACATTAGAGTACCATTAGGGATCATAAAGGATCATTGAGGTCCATAGACAACAATAGAGGACAATGAGGGATCATAAAGGCATCGTTGAGGTCCATAGACAATAATAGAGGACCATGGGGGATCATAAAGGCACCATTGAGGTCCATAGACAACAACAGAGGACCATGGGGTTAATAAAAAAAAATGAAGACCATAGAAAACCATAAATGATTATGGAGGATCATAGAGGAAAACAAGGAGAACAGAGGATCATGGAGGGATCATGGAGGGCCATGGAAGACCCTTGAGGACAATATAGGCCACACAGCATTAAACAAGACCAACAAAGAATTAATAAATGTGTAGTGTCCTTCCAATTCTCTTACATTTGTGAACCGAGCTCAGTCAGTGAAGATGATTTAGCACCAACCTATGGATCAGACCCATGCTGGATATAGTTACAAGACTTTTGGTATAGTCACTTTTATGTAAAACCAATAAAGTTAACCAAAACCTCTGTGGATCATTTAAGAAAGAATGTGGTTTTGTACCATGTGACCACTAATTAATGGCCCTGGGGTTATACCTCCCATCAGCATCATGTACTGATCTGAGGTCTGAGGATCATTTTGATTTTTTAAACCTTAATTTATTTAAACCAAATTGAGGCATTAATTAAATTAAGCTACTAATTAGAATCAACAGCTTCAAAATATGATTTGAGGATAAGATCATTTGTAATCTTAACCCTGCCCTATTACTCTAGCCATTGTCTATATATATTTTTTAAAATTTACCATTCTTAATTTCTCACTGTTTACATTGGCAAGAATAAGAAACACAAATTTTCGTAAGGCATGATTAACATTTGTATCTTACCTTAATTTGGAGAGGGTGTCATGTTCATAGTATAACAATACCTCTCCTTCTTCTACACCCTACCCACAGTCTACATTTGACTCCATTTTGATCACCTAGCTGTGTCAACACGTAATCTAGGCCGAAATTCTTCACATAGACATATTTTTCTTTCAAAACGAAAGTAGAAATTTACAATAAAAAGATAACATTTAATAATTAAGTATAGTATAACTATATTTGTCTCCGATTCATTTAACTCCAAATCAATCACATGTGATCGGTTCATTTGCCAGGTGTCGTCGTTACTTTTTTTGTTTTCAAAACGAAAGTAGAAACTCCCAATGAAAATTTAAACGTTCATGCATTTAGTGTGTTGGTACATTTCCGTAGAATAATGATTTTAATTGGTCTCAGTGTATTATCAACGGATGAAATTGGTATTTGCTTACCTTGTTTATCAAATCAGGAATAATTACTGGTCATCGCCAGCCAGGTAGTACAGGTAACGTAAGTACGTACGCTTTTAGGCCCACCAGATGTCAACTTCCTTCTTCAAAGCGTGTCGAATACACAGATACGCTGAAGGGATGAGTGGTTAAACCAGAGTTTTGGCCTAATTATAAGAAGCATTACTGATGTCACAGTCAAGGAGTAAAGAAGATGGCAGTGAATCGAAGGGATATGTGTAAGTGTTTTACCAACAGGTACAGGACCAATCGCTTGTAGCCCTAAAACCGGGAAGTGTATTGATCAGTAGGAGTTGATTTTACATATACATTTTGTATATATACATTGGGGAGTTACAGTCTGCCTTGATAACTAGGACCTACAGCCTACCTTGATACCTAGGAGTTACAGCCTACCTTGATAACTAGGAGTTACAGCCTACCTTGATAACTAGGAGTTACAGCCTACCTTGATAACTAGGAGTTACAGCCTACCTTGATAACTAGGAGTTACAGCCTACCTTGATAACTAGGAGTTACAGTCTACCTTGATAACTACGAGTTACAGCCTACCTTGATAACTACGGGTTACAGCCTACCTTGATAACTAGGAGATACAGCCTACCTTGATAACTAGGAATTACAGCTTACCTTGATAACTATGCCCTACAGCCTACCTTGATAACTAGGAGTTACAGCCTACCTTGATAACTAGGAGTTACAGCCTACCTTGATAACTAGGAGTTACAGCCTACCTTGATACCTAGGAGTTACAGCCTACCTTGATAACTAGGAGATACAGTTTACCTTGATAACTAGGAGTTACAGCCTACCTTGATACCTAGGAGTTACAGCCTACCTTGATAACTAGGAGTTACAGCCTACCTTGATAACTAGGAGTTACTATAAATACATACATTTATGGTGTAATGAATATATCAATACACTTTCCAATCATTGTTGTGTGTTAGACATTCCACAGCTGAACCTGTATATATGTAAACATGAAATCTACTCTATTGCTGTATTATGTGTTTACTCTGAACTGATGAGCTAACTAGCTTGAAAACTACATATACTACATGTAGGTAAAGCATATACATATTTGAGAAGTTAAAGTCTACATATATCTTAATTAATTGATAACTACACAATTGTGCTGTTAAAATCTTTAAACAACTTCTCAATATACCCAAGAAGTACAAGGTCATACTTTTTTTGTCAGTAGCATACTGGAATGAAGGGTTACCATTTAAGATTGTTCAAATATATGATCTTAACTTACTTTTAATGTTTCATTGGTCAAACATGTTAAAATCTTTAATCAACTGTTTCTTATTTACAAAGAGGCCCAGAGTAATGATATTGGTCAGATAGCATGTAGACTTTAAAAATGGGCTATTAGGATCATAGAGGATCATAAAGGATCATAAAGGATCATTGAGGTTAATAGACAACAATAGAGGACCATAGAGGTCCATAAAGGAAAATAGAGGACAACAGAGGATCAAAGAGGATCATTAAGGACCATTTAGGTCCATAGAGGAAACACAAGATCATAGTGGACATGATAGGGAATCGAGGACCAAAAATGATGAAAGTGGATCATAGAGGATCATAAAGGGCCATTAAGGTCCATAGAGGAAAAAAGTGGACCATTGGGGACCATGTACAATAGAGGACAACAGAGGATAAAGAATCATAGAGGACCATGATAGACCCTAGAGGAGTCCACAGTGAGGATTGCCTTGTTTACAGTAACCACTGTGGTCTGTAGGTCCAAATGAATCCACTCAAAGGTTGTTTGATAAAACATCTCCGGTAATAAAACTGAGATCACATGTTCTTTAGTATATGACAAACATTGCCGTTGATGACATTAAACACTAAATACTAGGTAATGTCTTTTTCTGTATTGTTTCTTTTTGTAGGTCCCTCAGCTGATGATAGGGATGTGGTACAGAGGCTGGGAAACATACGATTGACAATGAGGAAAGGACTTCTACAGCAGGAAAAGGTAGCACAGAAATTTTGGAAATGCATATAAAAGAAAACAACATTGTTTTCGATATATATTAATTTACCTTCATGAAGGGAAAGAGAGCTGATTTTTAGGCCTATATGCCTAATTTTAAGGTCATATAGAGGTTGAAGGTTGAATTTAAATTCTTTATCTGGGATATTATAGCACCTGACTCACCATGTAGTTTATGCTACTTGATGTGTATAAAGTAGGATGGCAAGATGGTGTATTGCTCAAAACTTTTGTCTGAAGATGGACCCCTGTGAACTGTGACCATAATTGAGCATAGTTGCGCCTAATTTCCATGTTATGCCTCAGACATAACCATGGTTACCTCAGACATAACCATGGTTACCTCAGACATAACCATGGTTACCTCAAACATAACCATGGTTACCTCAGACATAACCATAGTTATACCTCAGACTTAACCATGGTTATACCTCAATGATCAGACATAACCATGGTTATACCTCAGACATAACCATGGTTATACCTCAATGATCAGACATAACCATGGTTATACCTCAGACATAACCATGGTTATACCTCAATGATCAGACATAACCATGGTTATACCTCAGACTTAACCATGGTTATACCTCAATGATCAGACATAACCATGGTTAAACCCCCTGTGTTAAGTAATCCAGTTTATATAGGACCCCTATTGGTATAATTTTTTGAACTATCATTTTATACACGTTTGACTAAAATATGTTTCCCTTTAGTCCTATTTATGATGTGTCTAACTGCACGTTCTAGTTGTAATAACTTAATACAATTTTTCTTAGCATTAATCCATTAGAGAAGTTTTTACTGTTTTAATTTTACAGTTGGTGTAGCTGCTTCAGGTTAACTGACAAAGAATCGAAAATTTGAAGTGGATATACAGTTTAGTTTATAACATGTCATCACCGGAAACCCACGAGATACCGCTCTTACGTTTGTATCACTAACGTAGAGTAACGATGAGCTGTGTGTCGTTGGTTCCTGACGATGATAACATGTTAGCTACAATAAAACATTATTTTTGTGTCTTCCTGTCAAGGATTTATATCAGTCATATCTCCATTGTGGTTTGTCATCAATAACTTCTACTCTGTATTTTTCAGGCAGATGTAATAGTTACAAATTCCTCGGGAAATCTCAATCTAAAGGCTGGTAGAACCACACAGGCACTGTTAGAGGCTGCCGGGGACACACTACAGGAACAGTGTAATAAAAATTACCCACAAGGCATCAGGCCTGGGGAGGTTGCAGAGACAAACGGAGGCAATCTTGATTGTCAATATGTTTTTTATTGTTTCATGACATCATGGGATGATGCAGAGAGAGCTGCCTCACGAGGAGTATGTATCTGTGATGTGTCTAATTCATTATTTGATAATATACTGGTAGCAACATTAATTTAGAGGGTTAAAGTGATTTTAAAGCTTTTTTAAGGAGACTGAAATCATTAACAATCAACAGTGTGCTAAGTAAAAAAGACAACACATTAACAATCAACAGTGTGCTAAGTAAAAAAAGACAACACATTAACAATTAATCAACAGTGTGCTAAGTAAAAAAAGACAACACATTAACAATCAACAGTGTGCTAAGTAAAAAAGACAACACATTAACAATCAACAGTGTGCTAAGTAAAAAAAGACAACACATTAACAATCAACAGTGTGCCAAGTAAAAAAAGACAACACATTAACAATCAACAGTGTGCCAAGTAAAAAAAGACAACACATTTTATGATTGATGTAATGAATATATCTTACTGTCAGTATAGAGAAATTAAAACCCCTTCAAATAATCTGTATAAACCAGACTCTGTTGCATCACATTCATACTTATACTTATAGTAATTATTAATGGAATTTCATTTCCTCAATTTAAACCCATTTTTAAGATTATTAACAGAAACAAAGTGTGTTTGATAGTAGGTCAGAGATTGAGACTTCAATGTAGATCACACTGCACTAACTAATGTATGTAAACAGCCAATCACCATGCAATTCAGGATGTCTTAGTTTAAAGTTAAAATGCCTACAGAGCCTTTTTTGTCAATATGTAACCATGAATTATCCATTTTTATATGAGTATAAAACTATATTTTTATGAAGGATTTTTTTTTTTTTGGTTTGTTTATGTAACAAAATAACTTCTCTAATCTAAATTCCATGTCTTCATGTTCACAATGTGATGTTTTTCAGGTTTTTTGTAAATGTATGAAAACCTGCCTAAACATGGCGGATTCCAATGGGGTGTGTTCTATGGTTTTCCCGGCCCTGGGGACAGGACTGTTGAAATTCCCAGTGGAGGAGATTTATAACCTAGTGGTGCTGTGTGTCTTAGATTTCTCCAGATCAAAACCACAGTCTACACTTACTGATATAACTATGGTGGTCCATCCCAACGATGATGAGATATTAAAAGTAAGTGACATCCGCAGAAATAGTAATGTTCAAATGTTACAGTAATTCATAGATAATGAATTTGTATTGAGAATTATAGCTGTATACTTCTTTATCCATTATATTATATTTTCCAAATGATTACACTGTGGTCATGTGATATGTGTTATGGAGATATTTGGGGAAGAGTTCTAGCTATATGGACATCATTCTTGGTTGACTTTCACTTTCGCTAGTCTCTGCACCCCTGGATGTGCCTAGGCAAAATTTAAGTCACAATTGACTAGCTACCATGTATGACTTGTGTCTGGGTAAAAAAAAACAACTAATCACGAAGCTGATATCTTTCTTTTGAAGATCATAGAGGAACAACAATCAAGTAAAGGTATTGTGACCTTGAGGTGTGTTTGATGTACATCAAAGACTCCCAGACAGTAAAAGTGAACTTAAACACCTGGAGTATTAAGGATGCATAGACATATTTTATCTCTAAATGACACTGTAAAGTATAAGGGTTGATTACATGTAAAATAAAGGACAGGATGTCGGAATTCAATCTAATTTACTATGTTTTTGATGAGATGGTTCCCTTTTTTAGGGATTTCGTGAAGAAAATAAAAAGTTGCTGAGGAAGCCAAAAGATTGTGCAGGTAAGTAAGTACAGGATAATTGTCAATTAGAACACTTCTCTCAAACCACAGATATAAATTGGGTCAAATTCAAAAACAATGACTACAACCAATACCCAAGAAGTATGGAGTGTTTGAACTTTAATTATCTCATCTCAGAACACATGTATGGAAATTTAGGGACTACCGCCCAGTATACAAAGTATCCAACTAATGGACCTCAGTTGGTGGACTCTATTCCGACCCAGAGCAGTTTTTTTCTCTAAGAAAGCTGAGATCGGACCATTCTATGATGTTGTGGTCGAGTCTATGGAGAAGACACTTTCTCCCTATTGTAGTGGACAGCATTTAATAGCCTCTTATTTAGTGAGGTAGCTTCCAGCTTCACATACCACAAGAAGACTTTGTCTGAAAATGACTCAAAGGGCAATAAATCTCACAAACAGACACTTTAGATTGATAAAAAATCAGCAAACATGGAAAAAATAGGATATAGTAATTGTTCTAGATCTCCAAGGGTCACAGAATGCACATATTTCACCAAACTTGGCACCAAAAGGCCTTACCAGGAACAAGGGCAAAATCTACCAATGAATCTGTCTCATTTTAAACTCCCGTGTGTATATTTTAATGATATGGCTCAGAATATACATTTATGCTGAATAACGGGATACTAACATGCCAATGAAAATTGGGTGGGGTCATAAGATCATAGCATCCACAACCCAGAAAATATGTCTCTGAAACTCATTTCCCCAATGGTAATGTCTTTATCAAATTTTATCAATAGATGTTTCTTAAGTGATGAAGCTTAGAATGATGATCAAGAAAGGAATATTTTTATAGGGTGTTACTGATACCCGACAATTTTGCAATACTGTTTATATAAAACTTCTTTTTGTACTTGTAGAAAAGACCAGGATGTTTTTAAAACTGATTATATACCCACCATTTGAGGACGATTCCTTCACTGTATATTATACAACAGTATGATTGTATCCCTCATAGATCACGACAGTTAAAGGTCCATTATGGTTCTCACAGGTGAATTCTAACAAATGAAGACTTTTGAGTCAACCTTAAAATGTAATTTAAATTTTTGTTTTTTATTTGTTTTTATTTCATTTTGAAGAGACCAAAGGTGATCTTGAACAGAGGAGTGAAAAGATACAGATTGGACGAACTTGCGTTGCTATAGTAACAGGATCCATTGTAGAACAACAGGTATGTGACCTTGACCTACTGGTGACCTTGAAAACTTTTTTTATCCCTTCAGATATCTCATAGAGTTAAACAACGAAATTCAAACGACAAAATAATTTTATAGTCTGCTAATGCAAAAAAGTCTTTGCTCTATGCTCTGAGTGCAAAAAAAAAAAAAAAAAAATGACAACATAATATAAATACCTGTAACGGGGGAAAATCATGCTTGATACTTCAATTAAAAAATCAAATTTGGATTATTGCACAGTGTATTTGTAACCCTGGTACAAAGATGTCTGTCACAATAATAACCAGTTATGCATTATATAATTGAATTGAACTGTGCATGTTGATTACATCACAAACGAGGTTTTGTCAACAACATTTACTGTACCCACTAATAATTCATGTTATAGAGTATCATGCTATGAAATGGGTCAAATCAACTAGGCCAAACAAAACAATATCTGTAGGTAAGATTTCATGGTAAAGAAATCTACCAATTTTATTAGTTCCTATTCTGACAAAACTTAGACCCCTACCAGTGAATTATTACAGTTTGATAACTAGCAGGGCTTGTAGGGGACATCAATACTCAGTTTGCTTGTTCTTTTTGTGGAGGTTTTTTGTGGGTTTTTTTTCAATATTTGTGTGAGTGATTGATCATGATTTTGACATCAAAAGTTTAGGTTAATATAAAAACATCTAGAGCTATTAAATATATTGAACCAGGAAACAAATAACATTTTTTGTTTTGCCTTAAATCACAAACTTGGATGTAAATTCAGGCAGATGTCCTTGTAAACTTGACCAACAATAAGTTGAGACTAGACAGAGGGTCACTGTCCAGGGCTTTCCTAGATGCTGCAGGTGAAGGACTTCAGACGGAATGTGATACATTTGCTGGTGGTCTGAGTTGTGGGGATATTGCTGTGACCGGTGGCTACTCCCTGCCCTCTGTGAATGTGTTCCACACTACACTGCCTTATTATATGACAAAGGAAAAAGAATCCAACATAGAGGTAGCAGACATTTTTCTCCTGACAACATGTATTCTTTGACAACATTGTAATCTTTGACAACATTGTATTGACAACATTGTAATCATTAACAACATTGTAATCATTGACATTATTGTATTCTTTGACATTATTGTAATCATTGACAACATTGTAATCTTTGACAACATTGTAATCATTGACAACATTGTAATCATTAACAACATTGTAATCTTTCACGACATTGTATTCTTTGACAACATTGTAATCTTTGACAACATTGTATTCTTTGACAACATTGTAATCTTTGACAACATTGTAATCATTGACAACATTGTAATCATTGACAACATTGTAATCTTTGACATTATTGTAATCATTGACAACATTGTATTCTTTGACAACATTGTAATCTTTGACAACATTGTAATCTTTGACATTATTGTAATCATTGACAACATTGTATTCTTTGACAACATTGTAATCATTAACAACATTGTAATCATTAACAACATTGTAATCTTTAACAACATTGTAATCTTTCACGACATTGTATTCTTTGACATTATTGTAATTATTGACAACATTGTAATCATTGACATTATTGTAATTATTGACAACATTGTAATCATTGACATTATTGTAATCTTTGACAACATTGTATTCTTTGACAATATTGTATTGACAACATTATAATCTTTGACAACATTGTATTCTTTGACAATATTGTAATCTTTGACAACATTGTAATCTTTGACAACATTGTAATCTTTGACAACATTGTAATCTTTGACAACATTGTATTCTTTGACAACATTGTATTGACAACATTATAATCTTTGACAACATTGTATTCTTTGACAATATTGTAATCTTTGACAACATTGTAATCTTTGACAATATTGTAATCTTTGACAACATTGTAATCTTTGACAACATTGTAATCTTTGACAACATTGTATTCTTTGACAATATTGTAATCTTTGACAACATTGTAATCTTTGACAACATTGTAATCTTTGACAACATTGTAATCTTTGACAACATTGTAATCTTTGACAACATTGTATTCTTTGACAACATTATAATCTTTGACATTATTGTAATCATTGACAACATTGTATTCTTTGACAACATTGTATTCTTTGACAATATTGTAATCATTAACAACAATGTAATCTTTGACAACATTGTAATTTTTGGCAACATTGTAATCTTTGACAACATTGTAATCTTTGACAACATTGTAATCTTTGACAACATTGTAATCATTGACATTATTGTAATCATTGACAACATTGTAATTTTTGACAACATTGTATTCTTTGATAACATTGTAATCTTTAACAACGTTGTAATATTTGACCAAAGGCAAGTGAGCTTATGCCATGGATAGTGCAGAGTGCTATGCCTGGCAGGCAATCTGTACTTTTTTTCATTTTAACAACTTCTGATCAATATAACCAGATGCACAGATACCTGATTTTATGCCTGTAGCATGCTGAGGTGATGACCTTTGGCCTAGAGATCTGATATTGGGCCAGAGCATGCTGGGGTTAAAGGCTACCAAGTTTGTTGAAAATAACTATTACCTTGACTTACATTCAAAGTCACATGGTTCACTGTCTAAAAATCTTTAAACAGCAATTTGTCAATGACCAAGAGACCTGACATTGGGCCAGCAGTATGCTGGGATCAGGGCTACAAAATTTGTTTAAATGAATGACCCTTAAGCCTATACTCTTATATTGTATGAACTGGTTTTTAGCTAATTAACATCTACATAAATTACTTAGATCAATGTCAAAGTTGTATAAGAAGCAGGTGAGTGATACAGGCTTTAAACTTCACTGACAAAGTTATAAGCCATTCCCATATCAAATGTTAAGACATTTTACCAGACAAATGACTGATGGCCCTGACAAAATTCATTCTACAGCTAGGGTTGCTCTAATGCATACATGTAGCAGATGCTGAATTTGTCTAACATTTCATGCTTCATTTAAAATCAAGTTAAGGAGGTTTGTATCTTCCATATCTAGGCTATACAAACAGTGTACTAGTACTACAGCCATTAAACTTTCAGGTTCTACTGAAAACATGTTGAAGATGCTGAAATTGACCTTCAATTGCACTGTAAACTCACATATTATAGAAGTCCTATTTTTGTGCTGAGGCACCCCGCCAAATTGTACTAGTTGTAGTTGTTGTATATGTGAATGTTGTTTTGTACAACAAAAATTGCGAGTGTACAAATTCAACATCACACTACATGTAATTTGATTAAATTCAATTATGTACTAAAGTTTGAGTCAGTTGAGTATTTTAGACTAACTGTCTACTCTATTTTGTATCAGAGATTATTGTTTAACAATTAATCAGGTTTTATAGAATAGGAGAGATAAAGTATTTTGATTAGTTTTATGATTTAAAGTGTGAAGTGTATGTCCTGCTGTAGGTCCTGACACTAGTGGTTCAGCAATGCCTGATGCAGTTAGAGGATATGAATCTCCGAAGTATTGCTTTTCCCTGTTTTGCCTGTGGTCAGCACCGCTATCCAGACTCTGTTGCAGCGACGACCTTTCTTCAGACTGTTGATGAGTACATCCAGAACAACAATCAAACTTGTGTTGAGGAGATCTCCTTGGTGATATACCCTGGAGGACCATCTCTGTGGAAGGAAGTCTGGCAGGTCAGTGCCTCCTGCTCTTCTAAATCTGATACTTAAATTCATCAAAATTTAAGAGTTTTGCTCCTGATTAGTTACCTTGTTTTTACATCGTACATAAAGGCAACCCAGGAGTTTCAAGAATGAATCTGATAGAAAATATAAAGTAAATCAGTTTAAAAGTTTGTTATTGATGTAATTTTCAATTGAAATGAAATCTTAATTAACTTTTTATACAAAATCCAATAAAGCTGTATGGAAAGTAATGGTAAAGATATCAATGTTGCATCAATTTTAATGGTAAAAGAAGTTACACTTTAGAATACATATGTACGGTAGTAGGTGAAATAACAAAAAAAAAACTATTTTTGATTTCATTTGTCGTGCATTAACCTTGTCCACACCATTTTATGTGAGTGTGAGTATGGGGGGTGGGGGTGGGGGGGTGATATAGATATATTTTTATGGATGTCCGTCTGTCACCCTCAACCACATCCCGATCCATTCATAATCAATTTCATATGTGAAGAAACCCAAAAAAGATTTGGTAACATCAAATTCTAACTTCAAGTTTTACACCTTCTGGTGGTCATTAGTCAAGGTCACCTTTGACCCCTGCTGGGTACAATGTGTCCTGTCTTGTTCTGAATCAATGTCCAAATCAACAGATTTAGTTACTGTTTATATCAAGGTAACATCAAGCTATATTCACATCATCAGCTTCATCCTAAAACCACTTAACAGATTTTGGGGGAACTTGACGAGATGGAAGGCCAAGTTGAAAGCTAAACCAGACATGCAGGGAACCATAGGGAGTTGGCTTTTATTCCTTATCCACTAATATATCTACAGACAATGCCATTTACTTGTTGTAGTCGTACAACTGAAGAAACAATATTCAGAGAATTGAAAAAATTATCCCTTTAGGTTGTTTCCTTTGAGATCAGGTTCCCCATTTTATCTATGTAAAAAATAGACAATAACATTCATTTTGTATGTAAACTATAATAGCAAACTATGACTCCCTCCCCAATAACAAACAGGGGACCTTAGAGACTCTTCAGGTTTCAAACCTATTCATCACAAATGGTTGTGAATTTCATTTCTTCTATCATTTTTTTCAGACATTTGTCAAGGAACTTAAAACTTTAAAGAAAAGACATGTTAAAAGTTCTGACACTGAGGTAAAGCCTGCAGTTCTACCTGGCTGGGGAGCCAGACCAAAGGTGATAGTTAGGCCTGTATATCAGCTGAAGAAAAAACCCAAACATACAGTCATTCCAGTGACTCCAGCTGCTCCGGTACGCGGAACAAAAGAATGGTTCCAATTGAAATACACTGAGGATATTTGTACACCAGATTACTGGGTACACCACAAGGGGGGAACTCCAGTCAAAAAACTCAAACTTTCTCTGGAAGTCTCCCTGAAAAAGGCTTACGTGCTGAAGCAGGTTGATCATAGTACTAGAGATGCTGTTGTCAAACTAGTAAATGAAACTTGGGAAATGGATAAATTTGGAGCGGGTAAAGATGCTAGGGGCTTAGATGAGCTTGGTTATAGTAAAATTGAGGTGAAGGAAGTGCTACGAGTAGAAAACTTGGATCTGTATGAAAAATATGCGACAGAACGACAGAGGATTTTTTCAAAAGCTTCAAAGAAAGGCCAGTCTTTGACCTCAGTCAAAGATAGTAATGGTTCAGATGGAGAAGTTTGTACTTATACCAAAATGAAGCCTTGTTTAAAGAATGAGCTATTTCCTGAGATAAATGAACATTATTTATTCCATGGGACCAAGGAAAACATTATCGAGAAAGTGTTGTCACAGGGCCTGGACAATAGGATGGCTGGGGACAATGCCATGTTTGGTCAAGGTGTTTATGCTGCTGAGAGTTCTACAAAAGCAGATCAGTATGCTGGTTGGTATAAACAATTCTATTGCATGTAATTTTTGAAAGAATCATATTTTATGTAGAACATCAATGGGCGAAGGCAACTTAAATTTGTATAACTGGAATGTCTTTAAACGATTCTTATAATCTCCATTTGGTGCAGAGTGCATTTTAGGAATGATCGGAAACCAAGTTGAAATTTGTAATTATTCATAATATAATGAAGGTAGTCTTCTCAACTTTCATAAGTAGGTAAATGCTTAGTTGTGCATGGTGAATCTTGTGACATGATCAGGAAAACAATATGGTGGACAGGCAGCCATCTTGTATTTTATGGTCAAAGTTTGTTACTGCCGATTCTCAGAAAGTTTTAAAAGGATCTTTTTTGAAATTTCACATCTAGGTTTTTCGTTTGCATATCTGTCTGGTGTGTTTTGCAAATTGATTTGAAACCAAGATGGGAGACAGACAACCATCTTTGCTAGGTGATGTTTGTTATCACTATTTCTTAGAAAAAAACATTGGATTATTCTCATACTTCATGTGTAGGTTGTTCATCCTTCCTAGTTAGTAGAATAAGGTACTGATCAGAAACGAAGATGATTGTTGATTAGTGCTTTCTTAGTCCGTCAAAGGAGACAAAGAACTTTAGGTGATCTCTTTTAGATTTGAAAATAAACTTAAAGAAGATACAAAATTATTATACCTTTTCGATGATTTTTTTCATACTAGTTGAAATTTTGATATTGTGTAAAAAAAATTTCTTGTGTATCTTTATAGATTTCAAAGACAACAGGACTACATCTCCAAAGAAAATGTTTCTGGCAAGAATGTGCCTAGGGGAAGCATATGTATCCAAGACTGCTAACAAGTACAGGCGACCTCCTTGCAAAGAGTGTTTCCAAGACAACTGTGCTCACAAAAAATTTTACGACAGTGTAGTAGGAGATGGGAAGTGGATCTTTCGGGAATTTGTTGTGTACGATCCACGGCAAAGTTACCCAGAATTCCTCATCACATATGTCAGGAAATGATTATATTTTTGTGACAGACATATTATGTACATGACTTATATTTTACTCATATACAAGTGTAATTATTTATTTAGAGTAATTCATATGTTTTTATATTTACATATTGATTTTTAATGTTTATTCACATAAATACATGTTGTTATCTCAATTTTAAGAGTGTTCATTTATATCTTGATTACGATACAATTTATCCTGCAGATAAAAGTTGTTTTTATAACTTTCATACTATTTATACATGTTTGAAATAAACAGTTTTCATCCAATTTATATATAATAGTTTTATCCTATTATAGGTTGCATGACCTTTTCCAATCCTCCTTTGTCCGTTGTTCTTCGTTAGTTTTCACATTTTCATATTTTTAACTCCTAAGCAAATTTTAATGATATTTTGTGATAATTCGTGCACAATTTTGCTCTGTTGCCAAACCAGGTATGTTGTATTGCTGTTTATACATTGTAAGAACTATACCACAACAAAGTTAGGGGGGTATACTGGAATCAGGTTGTCCGTCCGTCCGTCCGTCCGGCCGTCCGGCCGTCTGTAGACGCATTTTGTCCAGACAACTCCTCCTAAACCGATGGGCAAATTCCGATGAAACTTCACACAAATATTAATGATCATGTGTATAGATGTGCATGCCACTTTATTTTTCTCAAAATTATGGTTGCTATGGCAACTGGTCACTATAAACAGGTTTTCCGATAAGAACCATAACTTTAAGTTTGTCCGGACAACTCCTCCTACACTAAATGGCCAATTTCAATGAAACTTCACACAAATATAGAAGACCATGTGTAGATGTGCATGCCACTTTCTTTTTTTTCAAAATTATGGTTGCTATGGCAACTGCTCACTATAAACAGGTTTTCTGATAAGAACCATAACTTTAAGTTTGTCTGGACAACTCCTAAACTAAATGGCCGATTTCAATAAAACTTCACACAAATATAGAGGACCATGTGTAGATGTGCATGCCACTTTATTTTTTTTTTCAAAATTATGGTTGCTATGGCAACTGGTCACTATATTACTGGGTTATCTTAGTTGACCTCTAATTAACAGTTCCAATTCACCATTGACTCATGCAGATTGCGGGGGTATTAGTCAGCCATCCTGGCGACAGTTCTAGTTAGAATTATAACCACTGAGATGAGTTTGAAACATTTTTAATCTGTCTCACCCTTAGGGACTACAAAGGGGCAGGACCAAAAGTGTCAAAATGGCTTTAATTTCAACAATTTTCTTCTCCAGGTTTAGATATATTATATGCAGAATTATTCTTATTATACATGAAAGTATGGAAGATGCTATAATATTGATACTGTAATTGTACTTCACTGCTGTACTTCATGCTGCCCCCTCTTGAGATGGGATGAAATGTAGTTTGAAATGGGTGTCGTGTTTAAACTTTTATCCCATTTATTTGTCCACAATCATCAGATTGTGGGCTTTTCAAATCACCCTGCGTCTGTGGTCCGTTTTCTCAATCTGTTGTCCATCCATAAACAATCCTTGTTATCACTATTTCTTGAAAGGTACTGGAGGGATATTTCTCAAACTTCATGTGTAGGTTCCCCTTTGTACCTAGTTGTGCCATATCTATATAGTTTTTGGTCAGAAAAACAAAATGGTTGATGGGTGGCCATCTTGGACTTTGAGAATTGATGTTTGTTATCACTATTTCTTGAAAATTACTGGAGGGATATTCCTCAAACTTCATGTGTAGATTTTCCTTTGTCCCTTGTTGTGCCAATTTAATTCATAATTTTGATTAGAAAATCAAAATGGCTGCCAGGTGGCCATATTAGATTTTGAGAATTGAAGTTTGTTATCCCTTTATTCTTTAAAAGAACTGAATTAAGGGATGTTTTTGAAGTTCACATGCAGGTTCCACATGTTCATATTATCAGATAATTAAGAGGAAAAGAGGAAAGAAGGAAAAAGTAGAGAGAAGATCAATCTGACATAAAACTAATAAAGATCAATTGACATTCAATGGTGGGCACAAAGATCCCTTTGAAATATCTTGTATATAAACTTCCATATTCTCGCGGTGGCCGAGTGGTTAAGGTGTCCCGGCACTTTATTACTAGCCCTCCACCTCTGGGTTGCGAGTTTGAGACCTACGTGGGGCAGTTGCCAGATACTGACCGTAGGCCGGTGGTTTTTCTCCGGGTACTCCGGCTTTCCTCCACCTCCAAGACCTGGCACGTCCTTAAATGACCCTGGCTGTTAATAGGACGTTAAACAAAACAAACCAAACCAAATCCATATTGTTTTGATAAACAAGAGGCCCAGAGGGCCTGTATCGCTCACCTGGTTTCATGAGATATGAAACAAGAATGATGCTTAAGTATATTTGTTGCTGGTATTGCTATGTCAATATATATCATAAGCATTTTATATGGGAACATGTACATTGGTTTTATTTTAATACTAAAAATGCCAAAAGTGCATTAATCCATGAAATGAAATTGACTTTTGGTGCTACCCCATAGGGATCCTACCACACAAATGTGAGTGATATCCATTGCTTAGTTTCAGAGAAGTTGTTTAAACAAATTGACCAATTTTGGCCCCACCCCTCAGACCCCTGGGGGGTCAGCCCCACCATTTGTACAATTTTTAATCCCCACCCCATAGGGATGCTACCAGTAAAATATGAGCGATATCCATTGCTTAGTTTTATATCAATTCTGCAAACTGACCCCTTTTGGACCCGCCCCTCAGCTCCCAGGGGGGTCGGCCCCGTCATTTGTACAATTTCAAATTAATTCCTACCCCAAGGTGATGCTACCAGTAAAATATGAGAGATATCCATTGCTTGGTTCAGGAGAAGAAGTCAATTATATGAATATAGCCCGACTGACCAAATTCGGCCCCGCCCCTCAGGCCCCTGGGGGGTCAGCCCCATCATTTGTACAATTTTGAATCCCCACCTATAGCCGGATTGACCACATTCGGCCCCGCCCCTCAGGCCCCTGGGGGGTCAGCCCCATCATTTGTACAATTTTGAATCCCCACCCCATAGTGATGCTACCAGGCAAATATGAGCGATAGCTATTGCTTGATTCAGGAGAAGAAGTCAATTATATGAATATAGCCCGATTGACCACATTCGGCCCCGCCCCTCAGGTCCCTGGGGGGTCAGCCCCATCATTTGTACAATTTTGAATCCCCACCCCATAGTGATGCTACCAGGGAAATATGAGAGATAGCCATTGCTTGGTTTCAGAGAAGAAGTCGTTTATATAAATAGCGCCAAATTGACCCCTTTTGGCCCCGCCCCAGAGGCCCCCAGGGGGTCAGCCCTATCATTTGTACAATTTTGAGTCCCCTACCCATAGGGGTGCTTCTGACCAAATTTGTGCAAATTCCAATCAGCGCTTATGAAGAAGAAGTCAAATAAGTCAATTGTTGACGGACGGACGGACGACAGACGGACGGACGACGGACGACAGACGCCACGGTATGGCATAAGCTCACCTTTCTAACAAATTTTCTTCTACTTCAGATATGATAATTGTTTTCATCTATATACATCTATGTTGATTTCCTCTCAGTCTTAAACCTGATGTCTTTCAAACTTAGTAGACATTATGATAATTATATGTAGATCTGTTTTCCAAAGCAACATTTTCATTCAACAGTTTGAAATTGGTCATTGTATATTTCAGTGTTTGTCTGCAGATTTTCCAACTTCATTTTAAACTGGTCTCTAAGAATGTATGTATGATTTGTTATCATCAACACATAGTTATAGTTTTCTCATCAGCATTTCCATAGAACATTTCTTCTTACATTAAATTTCTGTATTTCATGCACTGGCATCAGAAAGGCATAAAGTGTTCTGTTCTGTTCATCCCCTGTTATATTGTAAGATGTTGTAAGTATAATGTAGAGATCTGTTAGGCCTGGGCTTCACATCAATATGTGATTGTCCATTAGTAACCATGTTGTTGGTCCATCTACCTTGTCCAATAGTAACCACTTTGTTTGTCCGTCTACCTTTTCAAATTGTAACCACTTTGTTTGTCCATCTACCTTGTCCAATAGTAACCACTTTGTTGGTCCATCTATCTTTTCCAATAGTAACCACTTTGTTTGTCCATCTATCTTGTCCAATAGTAACCACTTTGTTGGTCCATCTATCTTTTCCAATAGTAACCACTTTGTTTGTCCATCTACCTTGTCCAATAGTAACCACTTTGTTGGTCCATCTACCTCCAATAGTAACCACTTTGTTAGTCCATCTAACTTGTCCAATAGTAACAACTTTGTCCATCCACCTTTTCCAATAGTAACAACTTTGTTAGTCCATCTACCTTGTCCAATAGTAACAACTTTGTCAATCTACTTTGTCCAATAGAAACAACTTTGTCGTCCCTCTACCTTGTCCAATAATAACAACTTTGTCGTCCCTCTACCTTTTCCAATAGTAACCACTTTGTCCATCTATCTTGTCCAATAGTAACAACTTTGTCCATCTATCTTGTCCAATAGTAACAACTTTGTCGTCCCTCTAGCTTGTCCAGTAGTAACTACTTTGTTACTCTACCTCCTCCAATAGTAACCATTTAGTTTGTCCATCTACCATGTCCAATAGTAACCACTTTGTTGGTCCATTTACCTTGTCCAATAGTAACCACTTTGTTTGTCCATCTATCTTGTCCAATAGTAACCACTTTGTTTGTCCATCTACTTTGTCCAATAGTAACCACTTTGTTGGTCCATCTATCTTGTCCAATAGTAACCACTTTGTTGGTCCATCTATCTTGTCCAATAGTAACAACTATGTCCATCTACCTTGTCCAACAGTAACCACTTTGTTGGTCCATCTATCTTGTCCAATAGTAACCACTTTGTTGGTCCATCTATCTTGTCCAATAGTTACCACTTTGTTTGTCTATCTACCTTGTACAATAGTAACCACTTTGTCCATCTACCTTGTCCAATGGTAACCACTTTGTTGGTCCATCTATCTTGTCCAATAGTAACCACTTTGTCCATCTATCTTGTCCAATAGTTACCACTTTGTTTGTCCATTTATCTTGTCAAATAGTAACCTCTTTGTTTGTCCATTTATCTTGTCCAATAGTATCTACTTTGTTGGTCTATCTACCTAGCAATTAACAGAGCCATATGTAGACATAAAACTTGAACGAACTACCTAAGGCCATTTACAAATTCTTGGTTTTGTTGACTTTAATCAACTTTGATTTCTTTTATTGCAGTCATTGTAATTTCTTAGAAATGAAAGAGTATTGAGTTAAAATTTTGGTTAGACAACATGTTATTCCAGAATGAGTAATCTTTGAGGTTCAAGATTATAGATAGAATTTAAAATTATCAGTAAATGTTGAGGTGAAAGTTTGGTATGATAACATATTTACAAATCAAGTACATCTTGTACACATATTTGTTTTAACCAACCTAAAGTTCGAGGTCACATGTCAAGGTAAATAAAAGTAAAATGCAGTTATAATCTCAAAAGGCCATTGGGTAATTTACTAGGGATATTTGATTTTAATAAAACACCTGACTTTAATATTTACCTGTTATCTTATCTTTGCTTTCAGATATTATCCATCAAATATTTTATTAAGTTTTGTATGACTTACACCTGAGAGGGCTGTGAGTAAAATTTTCAATTTGTTATACAAGAGTATAATTATAACAATAATACTTATTCTAATAGACTTTCAGGTCGATAACACTGAGTCAGAAACTCTTCTAGCAAGTGGCCGACAATAAAATGTACAATATTTACAGCAGGCATTTACTTCAGGTTTGTGTTTCTGATATTATTGTTGAAAATTATAAATGAATAAGTAAAAAAAAAGCATAATGTCCAAGTTGTTTTCTCTTCATTTACACATCAGTAATTGTAATAAGCTTATATTGGTGTTTTCTATTCATTCCCAATTGTGTTGGTACAGTTGAGTGTAGACTAAAGGTTAATACACCCAAGTGCACTCCGAGTGCATTCCGTTTGGACTCCTAGGTAAACTTGGAGTGCACTCCGAGCGGACTCCGAGTCTACCTGGAGTCCTTTAAGACACCATGTCTGCCCGGGTCTATAATCAGGCTATATCATATATATATTAATACTTTGATGTTTTTAATATAATTTATACATAAATAAATAGATTTTTACAAATTACTTTTGTTCTGTTAATATTACTATAAACATTTGTTTAGTCTACTAGGAAATTAGGAATATTTGTTTTATTGTTAATACATTGTATTATGATGCCTACATGTTAAATTAATATTGATTATGATCCATAAAAGACAGCTATACAATTTATGCTATAATCAGGTTTCTTTGAAATTTTATTGCTTATTATTTCATATTTTATTAAAATGTAATTAAATTGGATTTCATTTTATTACGGAATTGAAAACCAAATTATTATTTCAATATTTATTTCTGAACATATATCATGCGGATCCAGGGGGGGTCAGGATTCAAATTCATACAAAGAAGCTCGAGGGGCAGGGCCAAAGGGGGTCCATGAGGTAATAATTTGGTTTATTTTGTTTAACGTCCTATCAACAGCCATGCATGGTCATTTAAGGACGTGGCTGGTTTTGGAGGTGGAGGAAAGCTGGAGTAATCAGATAAAAATCACCAACCTATTGTCAGTATCTGGCAACTGCCCCGCGTGGGTTTCGAACTCACAACCCAGAGGTGGAGGGCTCGTGATAAAGTGTCTGAACACCATAACCATTCGGCCACAGTGGCCCTACCATTTAGTAATACAACGAATTGTTATATAATGACTTCTTTAAACTTAGCTATACATATTTATATTACAGTGGAAGCATCCCCAGGTGGTCGGGATTCAAATTTTTACAAATGATGGGACTGACCCCCAGAAGCCTGAGGGATGGGACCAATATTGATATTAACTACTTCTTCTCTGGAACTAAGCAATGTATGATATTTATATTTCATTGGCAGCATCCCTAGATGGCTGGGCTTCAAATTTATAAAAATGATGGGGCTGACCCTCCAGGAGCCTCAGGGGCAGGCCAAAAACTGGCAGTTCTGCTCTAATTATGTAAACCAAGTTCAATTAATTTCCTTTAAGTCTTCATTTGAATCAGAAAGCTATTTGTTCATTAATTACATTACTGAATGGCACTGTACCAACACTGGAAAAGTTTGTATAATTTAAGTTAGTTTTTTGTCATATTTGCTGACATCCAGGTGAGTGATACAGGCCCTCTGGGCCTCTTGTTATTGATATTTTACTCTGAAGTCAGGAAGTGAAACATACAAATGTATGTGCATGAAGAAAAATTCTAACTTTGACTGTCTTTGCATCGTCACAACACCAACAAGACATACTCTGTCTCAGGACTAGCTGGGGTTTCTGACGATGGTGCATTCACCAAGCTTTGTTAACTCCAAATTATAAACCTTGAGATATCATACCAATTCAAACCAATTTTACAGCCCTTTTGATATATTGACAGCCGATACAATAAAGAGGACTTATTAAACAACCTGGTTAAAATATTACAAGGTCATTTTTTATTACCATCTTCGTATGAAAATGAGGACATAGATAATGTCAGGAATATCCCGATAAATCACACACAGATAATTTTGGAGGATAATTGAGCTGCAAAAATATAACCAGAGAATGTGATGAGATGACTCAATCAAAAAAACATATTCCCTTTCTTCCTACAACAGTTTACGAATAATAGAAATCATTACCATTGTCCAGATAAAAATACCTGGCTGCTCCTTAAATCCAGAGCAGCAATGGTCATTGTGTTTATCTTTCTACCTTTACTGTTAGTTTGTCTCAGAAATGCATAAAAAATGGCTCCCATGGAACAGAAATATATCTACAATTAACACAAAAATAAACGAAGAAATAAAAGTGTCTTTGGGATGCAACTACAACTATTTATATTTACTTCTAATGTGAAAGATACATAAGACAGGTTCTTTGAGCTGAAAACAAATTGCTGACTGGCAGCCACTCTGGATTTTGAGTTGTAAGTGGATATAACTATTTCTCAGTTCGAGGACAGCCTCCCCTGAGTGCATGATATGCAAGTGTGTCAGTGTTTTGGGAGGCTGCAACATGTTTGAGTGAGCGGTATCCGTTTTGCAGCCATACTCAAATTAAGGGCCCACAACTGAAAATTACTAAAGACTGCCTGTAGATGAGAGACAATTTGATAAACCAACTATGTGGCTAAAAATGTCATTTGCGTACCCAGTCATATAAATATGTTTGCGTATATGTTGCAGACATGTACAATATTCATTTTGTTTTGAAACTTTGAAGCATTATGGTTGTTACATTAAACAACGATTCAACTGACCAAAGATCAATGTCTCTGGGTCAAAGGTCGAGATTAAATTAGTATTTTTCCACTGTTTAATATTTTGTTAAAATGCTTTGAAGCAATGTTGGTTAGAAGGTCTCTTGCAAGCAAATCAGTAAGTGTTGTATGGGAAAGTAGTCTGGTAAGAAAATCAAGTGGTATTTTGATTCAAATCTTAAGACGTAATGTTGACATATCAGATATTTATTTGATGTAGACGTATATATATATTCCAAACTGTCAGAATATACTGATTTTTTTTGCTGTACTGAGATGTACATCCTGATGGAATCACACAGGTGTAAAATTACCAGGTATTTTCCCAAAATAGCACCCGTTGTGCATGCAAACATCTGGTATCGCAGCATGGAGACCTGTCAAATCCTTAAAGGGCTTTTAAACTTGTCAAATGTTGGGTTTTAAATTGTGTAACAGGTTTGTATCTATAACTTCAGGCATTTGTGGCTTGAAATTAACTTCAAATGAATACATTATAGGTTTAAATCATTAGTAATAAAATATAGCGGCTGATTTACTTGTGTGTGACCAAGAATTAAAGGAGTCAACTGTCTTACGGTCAAGGTTACAGGGTCAAAGGTCCAGGTAATTTTTTTTCCATGGCATGATGAAGCAAAGATGTTCATAATTAAACAAGGAATCAACAGACAAGAGGTAAAGATCATTGGGTCAGAGGTCTAGGTCACTGGGTCAAAGGGTAAAGTCACTTTTTGTAGCTTTTCACTGATGAACATTATGTTATAACACTTTGAAGCAATTTTGGTCAGGATTAAACAAAGAGTTAACTGACCAAAAGTCAAGGTCAAATTTTCTACAATTTCAGTGATTTTTTGTGACACTATGAAGCAATGTTGGTTGGATTTCAACAAGGAGTCAACCTGACTTAAATTCAAGGTCATTGGGTCAAAGGTCAAGGTCCAAATTTCTTTCTATCTTTTCACTTACCAGGGTAAATACTTTTTGTGATATTATGAAGTTAAGTTAGTGGGAATTTGACAAGAAACCAACTGATTTAAAGTCAAGGTCACTGGTTCAATTTAGTGATGAACATTTTGTTATGCAATTATGAAGCAAAGTTGATCATAGCTAAACAAGGAGCCGACTGACCAAAGACCAAAGGTTTAAGGTCAATGTCAAATTTAGTATTTTTCACAGATGAACATTTTGTTCAGATATTATCAAGCAAAATTGGTCTAAATTAAAGGATAAGTCAACTGACGAAAGATCAAGGTTACTGGATTATAGTTTGTTTGTTGGGTATATAGTGATATGTTCAGGCAGGAACTCCTTGTAGTAGATAATGGCTTCCTCATTGTACAACATATGGGAGGTCTGCTGCATACCATCCAGAGGAGTTAAGATTGTCTTTCTGAAGTGTCTGTTTCTTAGCTTATTAAGAAACACATACCGCCAAGGGTAGGGAGTATTGAAACACTCAACTGGGATCTTAACTTGAGGTTATTTGACCAACACAGCTAACCAACTGAGCTATCGCAGCCCTCAAGGTCAAGGTAATTTGGGTCCAAAGTTCAAAGACAAAGTGGATCTCTGACTATGACCATGCATGGCTCTTGTGAAATTAAATTTATATGGGCGGATGTCTTTTTATGATTATGGGGGATATATTGCCACAATACTGACCTGTCAGTGTTCTATTTTTTTTTTTTAATGACTTGACACTTCCAATGCCATAAATAGGATATACAGTTCTGATTTTCGATATTGAAAAGTTCTAGTAATAGATCTAGAACAGTAAATTGGC
This sequence comes from Pecten maximus, assembly GCF_902652985.1. NCBI lineage: Eukaryota > Metazoa > Mollusca > Bivalvia > Pectinida > Pectinidae > Pecten > Pecten maximus. Next base: position 15,647,607 of record NC_047020.1, read on the forward strand.
ATCTGACATCTCAAATATAATCAACAGATTATAGGCTAGTGTTTCAAGAAATGAATGAAAACTACTGGTATGAAATAAATACTGTATCCAAAATTCAGTACCAGTTATGAGGATAAGATCTGTAAATTGATCATGTCTGTCCCATCACTATATCAGTAAACACACTACAGTCAGATACCAGTGGATAAGTCATCTTATATCTGAAAGCTAAACCCTATTCATAATAAAAACAATAACTTGATAGAAACAAACGTCTTTTATTTACATAAATACACAGTACATTCAGTCATTTCACTTACATCCAATTAAAACTGATCAGTAAACGAAGTAAATCAATTAAACTGTCTAATTTACAGTTCATATTTCCTATATCACACTTCTTTCACTAATCACAATCGGGTCTGAAAGGGGCCTTCCACTCTTTGAAAACCTCTCCCCATTTTTTTCGTTCTGGAAAATAAAAATCATAACAGTGTAAAATGTTGAGTTGAAAGTGAATTGCAAAAGATTCCAATTGAGATATTTAAAAATATATACAAAGTTTCAGTATTCAGAGATCATTTCTGAGACATTCCCCAATGATGACAGTAGGTCTAATTGTTTCTGAGATATTCCCCAATGAGGACAGTCCTAAGTTCCAGTCATCATATCTAAGGAAGTGCTGACATTTAGTCTACCATATGCATGCAGTTTTAGTATGAGTGAGGGGGTGAACATGTACATGGGGCACAACATCAATATTACTTGATAGTCCAATTTTGACCAAACTTGGTAGAAATAATCCCCTGTAGGTAGGATCAGAATCCACACACATCCAACTGCTCACCTAGCTTGCATCAAATGCTTGCAATTTGGGGATGTTTAAGGTCCAAGAAAGGTCACAGAGTATGTTTTAAGGGTTAATTTTTACAACTTTTTGGATCTTGGTAGCCAGATTACAATTTAAAAAGACCATGGCCATATGCCCATCCATGAATCCCCTGCCGTTTTGCACGTCACATTAGCTATCACATTTTTTGAAAATTAAAAATGAAAATAAAACAGAACAGCAATTCTTACCTATTGTTGGAAAATCTTCTGGATGTGTTCGTACATACTCCTCTAACTGAAACAGTCGCACTCTATCCATTTCATCCAGCTTTGTACGAAAGTAATATCCAAAAACACCAAATGCCACTCCACATGCAAAATTTCTTGGGTGTCCTATTGAAAAAATCATTTTCACATTCATAAGCAAATATGTCTTTCAATGATTACTATCATGTATGTACACTTGCAAATGTCATGGATTGATTCTGCCAGGTAATTTCGAAATGAAATTGAGAAAATGTTGGCATTTTTGCTGAAAATAATGATCAGTGATTTGACAGTTTTATTTTACTGGTTTCAAAATTGCCCCAATTATCAGAATATAGAATTAGTTAAGAGTTATTATTGTTACTTTTGATGGTATAGTAGATTTACTAAGAGTTCTATGCCAAAGATGTTACAGTTATATCTAAGGGATAATTATCTCCCTTCCATTTCATATTTTTATTTATCACTGATAGTTAGTGCAGTGGTATATAAATCCAAAAGAAATACGCAAAATTTATCTTATGAACAATTTATGTATCAATTTCTTATCTCTATTAGGTATTTTGGGTGTTTTTGGGGTATTTTTATGGGAGTCATTCAAGCAGTGATAAATTAAATCTACATGTGGGTCCTGGGTCATCATCTTTGCTAGCCAAGGCTTCTGATTGCGTTACACTCCATGAACCCTTGGCAGATATAGTCGTGTTTAAACCGTCGCACCCTGGAATCCCAGGGCATCCAATCAAATCACATTTTACATTCAGGCTTGGTTTCGCAGTAAACAAAAATTGCGGCGCCCAGTGCAGAGCTACCTTATTGACTATGTCATGCATGGCATTTACATAAATAAGAGACACACAATCTTTGGGGAAACATTCAGTGTTTGATCAATTGATAGAAATCATTGATCACATATATATATATATCTCCTCAAAATGACACCAGCCTTCATGTGTGACTGTAAATATCACCTATGAAATACATAGGTAAGGCTCGTTTTGATTGGTCAAAAATTTCAAACATAAAGGTTGGTAATTTTGAATCTCTGCTAGAGGGCCAGAACTGATGACTATATATCTGCCAAGGTTTCATAGAGTGCAACGCAATCAGACGCCTTGGCTAGCGAAGATGCGGGTAAAGGACTCCTAAAATTTTGTTGGGACCCATTATGGCCATAGCATGATCCATAGTTTAACAAAACTAGAAAGATGATCCATACAAATATAAATGTAATTTTAAATTATCAATGATTGTTCATCACACACCATAAGTTGCAACAAAACCAACCAATTTGATTAATCAACAGCCAATAAGGTATTTCATTGAGACCAATTTATGCTCTTGCAACACCATACAATCCGTCTATGCTTGGTTACCCACCTACCTAGCCCGAGTGTCCTCTGGTCCTGACACCATGACCAGACCACAGGCGTCTGAAGTTCTGACAGTAAACTGAGATATAATACCATAGACAAAATACGAGTATCTAGATCTACTATATTTTTTATAGTAGATACTCTTATTTTTTCTATGGTATTAGATCTATATCTCAGTTTACTGTCAGAACTTCAGACGCCTGTGACCAGACATGGTGTCAGGGCCAGAGGAAACTCGGGCTACCACCTACCTTAGGTAGTACCTCTATATAGCTAGCTACGTACTCTTATAGAAGAAATTTTAAGGCATAGTCTATTTGACATTTAATTTGTTGCCCATTGCCACAGGCCATGGGTGCATTTTACTCCAACAATGTTAGAGGTTTTACACGGCGAGATACTTTTGACAGGCGCCGTCGCAGTCGGCAAAATAATATCCGATAGAAAAAGAGCCGACCAGCGGCCTCTTATGTTATTATAGGAGTAGGGTGCATTTCAACCATGAATCTAGATTTAGCATTGCTTGTTAATTTTCAACTTCATACTTTAAAAAGCAATAGTTTAAATGAACCATAAATATATTCAAATGGCAGTAGTCTCTATACTATCATAATAAAAATTTACCTAAAGTCATTAAGTGCCGAAACGTCTTGGTAGAAAATAAAGCATCCCCATTCAGCCGGAACGGGGTAAGATGTGATCATTGTATGCAGCTTTTTTTTATTAAGTGTTTGGTTATTTACTTAAATAGTATTCATATATGTAATCTAAATTCCCATGTTTTACGATCTTTCGTTTGAATCCAATCCAACAACCGCTCAAACTTATGTCCCTAATTTGTAGACGAGTCGTCTTGCTTTGAGAAACGATAGTTCCTCAGAGCACCGTGTTACTGCTTTGCCCCAAATATATCAATTACAAATATTTACCTCGATGCAATGGCACTCCTGACCTAAAGTTCCATAACGCTGAACCACCAAAGCCTGAAGCGAAAAACAGCAAATCCATTAACATCTTGCCAGTTCTGTTTGATTCTCTACCAAGAACCAAAACGTGAAGGGCATACGAAACGGAAATATGTTTTACGCATGCGTCGCTCTGAGCAAAACATCCGGTGTTTTTTTTACTAAGCACGTGAAAGTGTAAGTGGAAAAAGACAGCTTCAATAATTGCTCAAAAACTATTGATCAGGGCAAATGTAAACATTGAAAAGCAAGAGGATGGGAGATGGAGGTGTTCGACAAGTCGCAAAGATTTCTTTAGCGTCAGCTAGGTCTTGTCTTTCGAAAAAAAGATATGGTCGAGCTTTCGCCAACTTTTTGTTGTTTCTGAAACTTGTTCCTGAAAATCACGACGATGTACTTGAGGATTTCGTTATGACCATGCGACTTTGGACTGAAAGTCTCGAAAAGGATGGCAGAATTGAAGATTTATTTAAGTGTTTCGACCAGGCGTGCGAAATTCTACCTGACAATGAATCAATATTAAACAATATTGGCGCACAATTATTCAGGTATTCATATATCCTGTGTATGGTTGTATAAATTATTTCGGAGGATTATGAATACTGGATGAGTGTAAAGATGATATTATTATATTCACATGTGTGTACAAGCCTTGGTATATATTCCAAACCCCATAGTTTGTATATTTGTATAATCTGCTAATATGTAAGGCAACGCATGAAAAAAAGAATTTTGTCCTTCCAGAAAACAGAGACATATATACAGAGAGATTAGTAACATCGCTATTTCCCCGTACAGATAGTGGCTCCCTTTATTCGTGACCACTCAAGCATATCCCTTATCAAGAGCGTCCTGTCTCCTATCAAACACACGCGAGCGCAGGTAAATCGGGCTATGCGCATGTGTGTATCGTAGTATTGGAACTTATTCGACATGTTCTGGTTAATCCGCCATTACGGCAGACCAAAACATCGTCATTTTAAATACACACAGAAAGCACATCGTTTTATTTTGGCCACTACAAAAGTTACCACATTAACCAAAAACTATCAAACTTATGGGATATAGTCTTATTGATCATGCATATTGTTGTCATTTATCCGTATTTTCGAAAATCCATTGGGTCCTATTCGACATGTCCAAGTTTGTAATTAAGCCGCCATTACGTCAGACCAAAACATCCTCAATTTTAAACGCACACAAAAAGCACATTGTTTTATTTTGGCCACTACAAAAGTTACCACATTAACCAAAAACTATCATAATTATGGGATATAGTCTTATTGATCATGCACATTGTTGCCATTTATCCGTATTTTCTAAAATCCATTGGGTCCTATTCGACATGTCCAAGTTTGTAAATAGCCGCCATTACGTCAGACCAAAACATCGTCAATTTTAAACGTACACAAAAAGCTGATCGTTTTATTTTGGCCACTACAAAAGTTACCACATTAACCAAAAACTATCAAACTTATGGGATATAGTCTTATTGATCATGCATATTGTTGTCATTTATCCGTATTTTCGAAAATCCATTGGGTCCTATTCGACATGTCCAAGTTTTGTAATTAAGCATCCATTACGTCCGACCAAAACATCGTCAATTTTAAACGCACACAAAAAGCACATTGTTTTATCTAGGCCACTACAAAAGTTACCACATTAACCAAAAACTATCATACTTATGGAATGTGGTCTTGATTATCATTCACACATTGTTGTCATTTATCCGTATTCTCGAAAAGCCCATAGGGACTTTTCGAAAATTGGAGATTCCCGCCGATCTTTCCTGCGTTGTGCTTGACTTTCATACTCAAAATACAAACACTTGGACAGCAAATTGTGATATATTTCATATTGATGACACTTCTGCACTTTGATATTAATAAAATTAAAGCACATAATTGGATCTTGGTGATGATTTCAAATAGAAATTATCGATAATTATGTGTCTGGTTTTCAAGTTTTCTCCAATATGGGTCTAGTGAAGACTGAACCGAGTGACCGCAAAGGATTGTGGGAAGGTCAGGGGCCACTATGTAAACACAAGGGCAAATAGAGAGCTGCCAATCTCTCTGTATATATGTCTCTGCAGAAAATGAGCAAGGGAAATTTTAAGACTGAATTTGATAATACAAACGGTTATATACTGCCTTAACACTTCCATTATTTCCCATTTTAACCTTACTCTAAGACCGCTCACAATTGACCAGAAGTCTAGGCGACCAGTCTAAGCTAAATGTGCCATATAATTAAACAAACACACAGAGGAAATAAAGAATAACGATTACTTTAATACACTGCATAAATATCTGTTAAATAAAACATAATTACATATACATTAAAAACATTTTCTTATAAAGCAGTGACAGCCATTACAATATCTTTTATACAAGTCTAGTTATATAAGTTTATTCTAATAATAATGAAAAAATATTATTGTTTACATTTAAATTGGTATGTAAGAGCAGAAACATACACATGTATAACAGAGATAAGTAACTCTCTATTTGCCACTATAGTCTACTGGCCTTCCCACTTCACTTGACGCCATATTGAAGAAAACCAGACACTGGTTTTTTTTTTTAAATACCAAATGTTATGAATAAAAATGTTTTGTTTAGTTTTGCATATCGCTAGTAAGTTAGTTTCTGGATAATAGGGTAACATTATTTTAGGTTATAGTGTTTTTAGAAAATCTCATTGCGATACGAAATGATGAACATTTTTATTTGATCCATTCAAGAATATATTCGTAATTACAAAACTAGGACATGTCGAATATGACCCAATGGATTTTCAAAAATACAGATATATGATAACAATGTGCAGGATCAATAAGACTATATTCTATAAGTATGATAGTTTTTTGGATGATGAAGTAACTTCTGTAGTGGCCTACATAAAACGATGTGCTTTTTGTGTGCGTTTAAAATTGACGATGTTTTGTATTGGCAAGTTCCGCTACATCAATACACACATGCGCAAATAAGCCCGATTTACCTGTGCTCACGTGTGTTTGTTAGGGCACAAGGCTCTCTCGATAATGGATATGCTTGACTGGTCACGAATAAAGGGAGGCACCAGTACGGGAAAATAGCGATGTTACTAATCTCCCTAATACATGTTTCTTGTAAGAGTTTTAGACTGACAAACACTAAAAGAACAATACACAATGTCATATGCCTCTCAAGAGTACTTCTTAAACTTCTCATGGGTGAGAAAAGTTTGTGAAAACATTTTGATGCAACAACATGCTTTGCATGGGACACAAGTCCATAAAAGAAATCTAAGTGGAGATAATTAGTGCCTAGTATCAGAGATACAGGTGCCCTATCACTCTGTCTGTCCATATATTTAGTTCCTGGCTGATGATTTTAGTATATATTGAGCAATTTATATGAAATTTGGTGAATTCAGATGTTCAGTTCACAAAAATACACATGTACACTGAGGTAAAAAAAAAGTCAAGGTCATTATGTCCAATTGTCAAGGTTAAGTTTTGTATCTTTTCACTGATGAACATTTTGTTATGACATGATGAAGCAAAATGGGTCAGAACTAAATAAGGAGTCAACTGACAAAATGTCAAGGACGTCACTGACTGGGTAGAATGTCAACATCAAATTTTATATCTCAGTTTACTGATGAACAATCTGTTAGGACACTATGCACACTATGTAAAAATCAGAGATCAGGTCACTGGGTCAAAAGTCGAGGTCTAATTTCATGTTTTCATTGATGAACAGTTTGTTAATTATAAGATATTATAAAATCAGTTGTTTGGATTTAAGAAGGAGTCCAATTGGAAATTATCAAGATAACTGGGTCAAATGTCAAGATCCAATTTTGTGTTTTTTTTTACTTATGAACATTTTGTTGTAACATTATGAAGCAAAGTTGGTCGGAATTTGAAAAAAAAAAGAATCAATGTGTAAAGATCAAGGTCATCGAGTCCATGTTCAAGGCCATTTGGTTCCAAAGATCAAGGACAAAATGAGTCTCTGACTATAGCTCTGATTCTTAGTGAGGGAAGCATTTAGGATTAAAATCAAATCTAATAAAGATTTTTATACCGGTATTTTCATTTCTGTTAGCCCAGCAAATATGAGGTAGATGTGTACAATGTAGATTTTGCTCCCTTGTCATTATTTTTGAAGTTGTCAAACGTCAATCTCAGCAATATGGACTTCTCAATGATTAAGGGGGATACATTTCCACACGATGAGTCCCTCGCTTGTGTTCTAGTTTGCTATAAAAGTTGCTTCCCTTCCTGACCCATAAGTTTAAAAAATTTGGTATGGTTGCAGGTTCAAACTTTGCCAATGAACTTTAAACTTTAATTTAGAAGGTAATAAGCCAGCTAAACAACATCAGTCTCAATTTGTTTTTCAAATTATTTATAAGAATTGTATATCAGAACTCACTAATTAGACTAACAAGACTCTCATTTCTTACTTAAATGTGTTGTCAAAAGTTTGCTTTAATTACTGTCAATTGCAAAGTATAAATAAAATTTGTATTATGATAATGTAAATACAGAGCTGTCTGATTTAAGTCTACAGATTGAAAGTTCACTTATTTGTTTAATTCTGATAAATACTTCCTGCAATAAACAGCTCAGCCAGAGAGAATTTCCCTTTAAGCTTGATTGGTTCAGCATAAGACTAGCTATAGTAGGCCAAAATTCCTGGGTTTGATCCCCCATAATTTTGATTACTATGGATTAGTCTCTCAGATCACAGCATTTTTACAAGAGAAAAAATGCAATATACATATAGGTCTTGTTTGTTTTTATTATTTTCAGACTTGGCTATGCAGAAGAAGCAGTCTTATACATAAGAAAGTCACTCCATCTGAACCCAGACTATTTAGCTGCAAGAGAAAATCTTGAAAACATTTGCAGCCACCTGGTTGAAAGATGGCATTTTCGCATGCTCAATGATGTACGTAGGAATTGTGCATATAGGTCTGCCATCCAAACTGCTGTCCAATCTGGTTATCACACTGTTCTGGACATAGGCACGGGATCAGGAATACTGAGGTATGTAACTTAACTGGTTCAAGGTCGGGAATGCTGAGGTATGTAACTTAACTGGTTCAAGGTCGGGAATGCTGAGGTATGTAACTTAACTGGTTCAAGGTCAGGAATACTGAGGTAACTTAACTGGTTCAAGGTCGGGAATACTGAGGTAACTTAACTGGTTCAAGGTCGGGAATACTGAGGTATGTTACTGCACTGTTCTGGACATTGGCACAAGGTCAGGAATACATGTTTGTATAATTACACAGTTCTGTACATGTGCCCATATCCATAAAACGATCACATGTACAGTTCATGCCAGATTCAATGCTGACATTTTCTGGTTGATGTTTAAAACCACTTGTATAGCTTATAGTGATATTAAGTATTTTCATCCATAGTCAACAGTTTTAGTAAACCAGGAGAAAAATGCAATAAATGAATCTGTGTATGTCATACCTTAAAATATAATATTTTAATAAAATCAGTTTTCAATTTGACTGCATTCTAATCCACATTTTTGACTAGGGACATCCATTTATTACAGAGAAATCTGGTGCCTTATCAATCTTTAATCTCAAATTATCTGTTTGTTCAGAAACCGGTGTAAATATTTATATTTTCAGTAATACCTTTTCCTTCCTTTCTGGGAAAATTTGTTTCATCAAAGAATTAAAATCTACCCTACATTACACTTGTAAAATGAAATGTCAAAGAAATTTTAAATTAATTAAATTTTTTTATCAAAACACTGTAAAATCAGTTACATCTTGTTTATTCCAGTCTGTTTGCAATAGAATCTGGAGCAGGTGATGTGACAGCATGTGAGAAATCAAAGACAATGTTTGAAATTGCACAGGATGTGTTCCGGGAGAATTCCGCTCTCCATAAAGTACGTCTTGTGCGTGAATTATCTACAGACTTGACCATTCCAAAGGATCTGCCAGGGAGGTAATTACTTATTGTTAGAAAACAAATGGCACCAGATCTATAATAAGATATCAGATAATCATGATGAAAACTGAACTTTAATTTATCACTTATTGGATAAAATGGATTTAACATAGTCACAGTGTGCGATTATTGAGAAATTTGATTGGTTCCAGGGTATCACTGGTGGTGACAGAGACATTTGATGCTGCTTTATTTGGAGAACGTATTATATCTACATTGCAACATGCCTGGAAGGATCTTCTTATGCCCCCAACATCTAGACTGGTAGGCAAAAAATGATTCAAGGGAGATAACCCACACATTTAACAGCTAATGCTACCTTTAATATTGTAATATATGTAATATATACCTACCTAAGCTTATGTATAGATAGTCTGCAAAATATCAAAATGAATGGAAATTTGGACATTATGTTGTAGTTTATAGGTCACCTGAGACAAAGTCTCAAGTGACCTATTCTAATCCCCTTTTGTCCGTCGTCGTGCGTCCGTAAACAATTTACATTTTCGACTTCTTCTCCAAAACCCCTAAACCAAATTCAATGAAATTCGGCAGGAAGCTTCTATGGCTAAAGGTCAACCAAAATTGTAAATTATGTGGTCCCCACCCCCCAGGGGCCTGAGGGGCGGGGCTAAAAAGGGTCAAATTGACTAAAACTTCAAAAATCTTCTTCTCTACTCTCAGATATGTTGGAATCAAACACTCTTCATAGATGGAAGAGTCTTAAGGTGCTTTACCAAAATTGTAAATTTCATGACCCAGGGGCTTGCATTTGCCCCTGGGAAGGGGGTAAACTTTACTATAGTTTATATATAGGGAAATCACATTTTTGACTTTTATTTGTTTTATTTCTATTGGAGTTCATTCTAATTTGGTAAACATTGTCTTGGCAGCATGGGATGACAGTTTGATTGCATGCACATGTTGGCCCTGACTGACCCCCAGGGGCCTGAGGGGCGGGGCTAAAAAAGGCCAAATTGACTGAAATTTCAAAAATCTTCTTCTCTACTCTCAGATATGATGGAATCAAATACACTTCAAAGATGGCAGGGTCTGAAGGTGCTTTACCAAAATTGTGAATTTCATGACCCTGGGGTCTCAAGTTTTCCCCTGGGGCGGGAGTAAACTTTACTATAGTTTATATATAGGGAAATAACACTTTTGACTTTTATTTGTTTTATTTCTATTGGAATTCATTCTAATTTGGTAAACATTGTCAGCATGGGATAACAGTTTGATGGCATGCACATGTTGGCCCTGACTGACCCCGAGGGGCTGATAGGCGGGGCTAAAAAGGGTCAAATTGACTGAAATTTCAAAAATCTTCTTTTCAGACCGAAATTAGGTAGAATCAAATACTGTTTATAGATGGAAGGGTCTTAAGGTGCTTTACTAAAATTATGAATTTCATGACCCTGGGGTCACAAGTTTGCCCCTGGGGAGGGGGTAACTTTTACTATTAATAGTTTATATAGGGAACTCACATTTTTGACTGATTTGTTTGATTTCTATTGGAATTCATTCTAACTTGGTTAACATTTTCAGCATGGGATGAAAGTTTGATAATATGCATATGTTGGCCCTAACTGACCCTTAGGGGCTGATGGGCAGGGCCAAAAAGGGTCAGTTAAATTAACTGAAATATTTCAAATCTCAGGTGACCGTTAAGGCCCATGGGCCTCTTGTTCTGTCTTTAAACCATTATAGATTCATAAGCAGGTGCTTTGCCTTCTTTAATAATAATTTGTTCCTGTATTATATATTGCATTATTAGATATCCAAATAAAATATAGTGCTCTTTGAAGAACATATAGAAATTGAATGTTGATTTGTTCAGCGCTCTAAAGTGATACCAAGTGGAGCAACCCTATACATATGTGCAGTAGAATCCGAAGCCATCCGCACACAGAACAGGTATGTACTGACTCCAATTACAAGGTACTTGTTTGTTGTGGGATATAAAGACAAGCATGTCCAATTCACCAATTATCTTTTTACCCATATGTCCTTTTAAATATACATAGAATTTTAGATCATCTGACCTGAAGATACTGATTTTCCAAACCTTCTCTGGTTAATCACTGTCATAACAAACTTGAGAATGTAGGATGTTGTACTAGTGTATCCAGGTTGTTTGTAACTAAGTAAGATGACAGTATAAAGCAGCTCTTGAGTGGTTTTATCATTGGGAAATGTTACTGTAAAATGTTTTATAAAAAAAAACAACATAGTATGAAACAATCTAAAAATCTTGAAACCAATGTTTAATCTCAAATTAAATTTCATAATTGAATATTAATGTACAAATGTATCCTGATACAGTATTCGTTGTGAGGGGATAAATTGGAGCAATTTTCTGGACTTCTTGACTAGTTCTAATTTTTATACCTGGCAGGTTCCTGTACCCTGGCTTACACAAATTAGATATGGGAGGTATTGGGATAGTATGTACCACTGGTACTTCTGCTGACGAACCTTACACCACAGAGAACCTCGCTCGACTCCGAAGGGGACACAAGATGTTGTCAGAACCTTCACTTCTGACTTGCATCAACTTCAATGATCCCCTTGTGAGTATTAACACTGAAACAGTCACGAGTGACCCTATGATAAGGTCACTAACAGTTTCTAGCTGAAGTGGCTAGTGTAACTCAGCAAGACTAGTAGTTCTGACTTCCTGTGTGAGCATCACAATAGTAATTCTAGTTCATTGGGTAACTTGGGTTACCTATTGGGTAGTCAGTCTAGTTGTAGATAGTTTTATTATAAAAAAATGATCTGATAATGCTAATATGACATGACTTCTTTAAATTAACAGAAAAGTGTAGAAACAAGATATTTAGCCTGTAGCTTTCTAGTTCTGAGCGCAACAAGGTTTACAAAAAAAAATGTTTTGTCCCATCCAAACTCAATGTCACAGAGGTGAAATTTTGTTAAACCTCTAAAAATGAAAAGCCTACATACAGGATATTAGGACGTTGCCGTTGCTGTTGCTTATCCTGAGGCCTATGATGTTTGTGAAAAGAGATGACCTTGGCCCATATTGAAAATGCAAATTTATTAACACCAGATCAAATGACCTATGGACATGAATAGTGTTTACCAACCTAGCACCTTGCTTTCTAATATTCAACTACATATAAGATTCTGATAGTATATAATGCACATATGAAGATGAATCCATAGAAGTGATTAAATCTTATTTTCTTCCTGTGAAGGAGCTGGACATAATAGCCAATGGAATTGAATGGCAGGCCACTCTACCAATCACAACCATAGGAAAGTTAGATGCCATTGTGTTCTGGTTTGACCTTCACCTTGATGATGAAATCTCTATAACAACAAACCCTTCCATGGAGAACTGCTGGGAGCAAGCAATATTCCCTGTACTTCCATCCCATTTCCATCAAAACTGCTGTGGAATGCTTCATGGTAAATATTATAAGACTCTATCATATGTGGTCATGTAGGATAGGGATATTCCACCCGAGGGGTCACAAAATGTGGTAAAACCCGAGGCTCTGCCGAGGGTTTTACCACATTTTGTGACCCAGAGGTTGAAATATCCCTATCCTACATGAACCACATATGATTGAGTATTTTTCTCTCATTCCCCAACCTAAAATATGCAAAAATAGGCACTATCTGTCGATAGCTTTCTCAGATAGACGCCATTTTTTCTCAATCCAAACTTTTTTTCTACTGCATATAATAAAAAAAGAACAGCGCCAATCGATTTACCATACCCCATATATGCAAACAACGTTTGCTGTTCTAAAAACGAAGGAAACCATTCATTTCCACAGTCTTAACGTTGTTTCAGCAGCCCTGTCATTGCAAGCGAAGCCAAATCACTTGATGTTGGCCAAGCTAGTGTGTCCTTTCGCGTGAAAATATAGTTCCATGTTTTATTAATAAAAAACAATAAAAGAACGTGTTTTTTTACATAATTTATATCATAAATAAAAAAAATTATTATCTGATTACATATCTTAATTCAATGACGATGTGTTTACAAATCTATAGATAGATCTACTTTCGGTTCGGCGACCTACTTTTGTATCATTGCGTGCGCGTGGCTATCCTACACCGGAAGCGAGGTAATACACACACAGCAAGCATGGGTGTATTTACCTGGACAGACCAGTATGATACCGGTAGGGATGAGAGAACAGTAATTGCTTAATATGATTGCAGCTCTAATGAATTTTTTTTATATATAATTTCCTTTCATTAGAATGCATTCCTCAACTTCATAATCTTTAATTTTTCAGACACACAACATGGTTTTATAATTCGAGAGGGAGACTCTCTTCATGTGAAGTTCAGTCTGGGGGAAAATTGTCTGTGGTTGGTGTCTTGTCACTGTTGCCATGACAGTGATGAATCGGTGCCCTACATGCCCTTGGCAGACTTCATCTGTCCACCTCAGGTCACAGAACAATACATGCTGGACAGGACAGAAATAGACAAACTTAACAATTTGTATTACAATAAAATGTTCTGTCAAGCTATAGACAAACACGTTTCACTTCTCAATGGTGCCGACAGCCTCAGAATCCTGGATTTCTGTGGTGGATTATCTCCCCTTTGTTTACAAGCACTGAAGGATAGTCATCATCTAGGTATTGTAATAGCTAGAGAAGGGCTGCAAGACCTTATATGGAAGCTGATGTCTGTAAATGGCATAGAAAATGACAGACTTCTGCTTGTGGAACCTTCAAATCTGTCAGAGGTTGAGGGAGAGTGTCAACTCCTCTTGTGCGACATCATTGAACAATGTGGCATTCTTAAGCAGCAAGTCCTAGAGGACATCGCTCTTCTCAGGTGAGTAAACAAAACAAGTTCATTAGTATTTTTCAAATTAGACTAAGTACACTTTCCAGGTACGTCAAGCTCTAACACTTTCCAGGTAAGTCCAGTTTGAACACTTCCCAGGTAGGTACAGTTTGAACACCTCCTAAGTAGGTACAGTTTGAACACTTTCCAGGTAGGTCCAGTTTGAACACCTCCCAAGTAGGTACAGTTTGAAAACTTCCCAGGTAGGTACAGTTTGAACAATTCCCATGTAAGTCCAGTTTGAACACTTCCCAGGTAAGTCAAGTTTGAAGACTTCCCAGGTAGGTACAGTTTGAAGACTTCCCAGGTAGGTACAGTTTGAACACTTCCCAGGTAGGTACAGTTTGAACACTTCCCAGGTAGGTCCAGTTTGAACACTTCCCAGGTAGGTACAGTTTGAACACCTCCCAGGTAAGTCCAGTTTGAACACTTCCCAGGTAGGTCCAGTTTGAACACCTCCCAAGTAGGTCCAGTTTGAACACTTTCCAGGTAGGTCCAGTTTGAACACTTGCCACAAGCAGGCCGTGTTTGTCCCAGGTACATCAAGTTAGACTAAGTACATCTTCCAGGTATGTCAAGCTAGTGTGCTTCCAAGGTACGTCAAGTTAGAATAAGTACAACAACTATGCTTTCCAGGTAGGTCCAGTTTGTACACGTCCAAGGTAGGTCCAGTTTGTGCACGTCCAAGGTAGGTTAATTTAAGTACAATTTCTAGGTAGGTCAAACTAGTATGCCTCCCAGATAGGTCAGGTTAGACTAAGTACAACAACTAAGCTTTCCAGGTAGGTTCAGTTTGAGCACTTCCATGGTAGACCCAGTTTGAGCACTTCCAAGGTTGGTCACGTTTGTACACATTTCAGATAGGTCAAGTTACACATGAATTGACTACTGATATACATTATGTATACCCAGGGTCAACCTTTCCACTGTATATATGAGAGTTCCCTGAAACATATCTCCTGTGATAAATTAAATTGAAATAGAATAGACTAGTAATACATACCTGTACTTCATGTTCTTCTTCAAACACAGGGCCACATGTCTATGTTCTGGGGGAGTCATCATTCCTGGCAAGGTTACCATCCATGGTCTCTGTGTGGAGTCGGAAATGCTACATGGAGATAGTGCCGTCATCAATGAACGCACACTGGGTTACAACATTGCCAAGTACATGAACAATTATCAGGTAGGTCTTCACCAAATCTGAACATCTACCCACTTTAATGTAATTGTACCCCACTACCTACCGTACAACAAAGTATTATAAAGCACTGTCATTATTTATTTTATTCCTTCTGCAAGCCTTTCATTTTAGTTATATTGGCATAGTGGTTCTCGTTCTGGGTAATAGGAGGATATTACACTAATTGTATCTTGTCTTATTCCATTTTAGATATACATGTATATTTGCTTTAATAACAGTTTTACAAAAAGTTCATCGGAAATCTTGTGATTGTCCTTCTGGTAGGGATTTCTGACTTTCAACTTTGCCAGTATTTATAAATTTTTAAAAAGTTTTAAAAATTTAAAAGATAAAACTGTCTTAAGATTAAAATTTTTCACAAGTCCACCTGGTTATATACGATCTTGAGGCAAAGATGGGTAAAGTATCTGGGGGCATTACCTCTTAGAAGCTGTTCAATTTCTATGTTTGGGCATACCTAGCATTGCAAGTATTCAGTACATGTTGGCCATGATGTTTTCTTGAGAGATTGTCCCTAGTATTATCCAGATATCTGAAATCCAGATATAAATATTGGAGTGACTGAGGGTGCAACATTTACTCTTGGATGTGATTCCATAATGGTGTCAAGGTATACATGTAGTTGGTGTGTTCATATATTGGGTATTCCAATCATTTGTGGTGGATTCCAATAGTGAAGGGTTTGAGTGTTGATCAAGTTTCAGTGATTTGGTAATCTACAATCCATAGTGAGTGATTAGTAATGTGGACAGGTTTCTAGCTGTGATATTCTGTATAATGTTGTGTGTATTTGACAGTGATTTTACTCTTGAAAAAAAGAATGCCTGACAGGTGGCAATCTTAGATATTTAACCAACCAATCCATCATCAAATGGGAGCAGAGGCAGAATAAATTGTCCATTGTGAATTTATCAAGAAATACAGAATGGATCTTCTCCTTGGTGCCTTGTTATGCAATTTACCAAGATTGATGAGATAAACAAAATGTCTGACTGAAGGCCATCTTGGATTTTGTTTCAGGTCTTATTGCTATTTCTCAGAAAGTGCTGGATTAATGTCATATGCACCAGTATAATCATCTTGGTGCCTAGTGGTGCATGTTAAGTTTGTGACTGATCAGATAAACCTAATTGTTGATTGGACAGACTGGCCCCCAGCCCCAAAGAATGGAATTATCCCCCCTAGTTTGACTAGACATATCCTAGGGACCAAAGTTATAAAGAACAATTTTATTTATAACCTAATAATATTCTGGACAGGTGTCAGTCTACCACTAGGTTTAATCTGGCATTTTGTTAGTTTTAGGATTGTTATTGCTATTCTCAGTAAGTGTTAGATGGATTCTCCAAAACCATTACAAAAACAGGTTTCCCTTGGTACTTTGTTGAGGCTAATTGGATTACAAAATTGCCAACAGGTGGCTATTTTGCTTTTTGACAGATGAAGTTTTTGCTATTCTCAGAAAATATTGAATTAATTTGAATTTTATTGCATGTTTTATGTTTCAAATAATTTCTGTTTAACAATACAAATATGTCCTTCTTCCAGATGACTAACCATGTTGATATAGATCTGGCAACGTTATCACATGTCAGGCTCTCGGACCCATTTGTCTTGATGAAATTTGATCTCAACGAGCATCTCCATAATGATGAGCCTCCATCCTTTCTGGAGCAGACACAGGAGGTGAAGGTCACCATGACAGATGTAGGACATCTCACTGCTGTTGTATACTGGTTTGAATTTGAACTGGCTGATGGTTTGAGGTTCACAACACTCGATGGAACCTCCCATTGGAAACAAGCTGCTGTAATGTTAAAATCTCCTATTGAATTTACAATGGGACAAACAGTGGACTTAAACATTTCATTGAAAAACAGTTGTATCAGTATCAAAATTGGTAAACAGTTGAATGATACTCCATGAATAAAAGAACCGATATCAGACACCATTGTAAAATAGCCAATGAATTGTACATCACCAAATACAGTGAATACATTTTATACAATATCCAAAATTGTAATCTGTACAGTGAATCCATGTACTATATGTATTGTATATACAGTTGTCATTAATAGTCCAGGAAATACAATCAAACCATTTTAACAATGACAGATGAAATATTTTAAGACTTCTGAAATTCAAGTTATTGACTGATGCTGTAGCCAGGAAGTTCTGCAATGTATAGAGGCCAAGAAAAGCATGTCACTATGTCGGTGACGAAGAATTGACATTACAGGGAAACAATTCTTGAAATGCAATCAATTTAACAAGAAATATCTTTAAAAAAGATAAACGGCATAGTTTTAATGCTGGTGGTTATAATGTAAAACTGCTGGTTAAATAAATCAACAAATTAATGCGTTTCAGCACAGATAACAAAATTATATCAGTTTGAATCATTTTTGGTGATAATAAGACTGCATTTGAATCAGGAATATAATTTTATTAATGTATCATTTGAAAAGGATACATCCACTTATTCAGCTTGCATTCAATCTTAACTTTGTTTCGTCTTTTTAATTGCATATCTGTATTTTGCATTTACTGCTACATTGACCAATCACATACTTCATCTTGACCAGTAACGCCACCTGTCGCGTCATATCCGGGCCAAAAGAATATTATACGGCCATGCCGAAAAATCTTCAGGTCAAATCAGAACTTTTTTAACTTGCATGTCAGCTTTAATCTTGAACCCTAATATTGCAAGGCTAAAGGTTTGGAATGATATAATCCCGCCAGAATCATCTAATATAAAGGTCTTAATTATTAAGAATCCTTCTCCTGACTGAAGCAAGCTTT
Organism: Pecten maximus; assembly: GCF_902652985.1. NCBI lineage: Eukaryota > Metazoa > Mollusca > Bivalvia > Pectinida > Pectinidae > Pecten > Pecten maximus. The sequence continues at coordinate 15,665,853 of NC_047020.1, forward strand.
TATCACAGTGCAAAGCCTTTCCTGAAGGAAGCATGAACGGGGACTGAAAGATAGTATCAATAGTAAGAAATGCAAGAGATTGTATGAAATTGTGTGAATTCTGTCAAAATGGGAACTTTCCTCAAAAGTTGCAAACTATATTTGTTAATTTCAAAAATGGTGGAACAAACACAAAAGACAATTTAAAGGCAGATTATTTGCAATAGGTACATGTTCAAATTCCTAAGGAAGACTCCATTGATCAGTAACTGAACTTTGAGGTATCCATTGGCTGACCTGTTGTGTAAAAAAACAAGGGCCCAATGGGCCCAAATCGCTCACCTGCAATGCAGTAATCTTTTCATATATGGATCCTGCAGTTATTTGAAAGCATGCTACAGGACCAATATAATGTCTCTCTGCACTTTGGCTATTCACTAAAAGTCATTAAAAGATTTAAGCATACTTGATCGACGTGACCTTGAAGGTCAAGGTCATTCATTTGAACAAAGTTGGTAGCACTTCACCCCAGCATGCTACAGACCTAATATCAACTCCCTGGGACGCTTGGTTATTGAGAGGAAGTCGTTTAAAGATTTTAGCCTTTTTGACTCCTGTGACCTTGAATGAAGTTCAAGGTCATTCATTTGAACAAACTTGGGAGCCCTTCACCACAGCATGCTGCAGGCCAAATATTAGGTTTCTGGGACTGTTGGTTATTGAGAAGAAGTTGTTTAAAGATTTTAGCCTTTTTGACTCCTGTGACCTTGAATGAAGGTCAAGGTCATTCATTTGAACGAACTAGGTAGTCCTTCACCCCAGCATGTTACAGACCCAATATCAAGTCCCTTGGTCTTTTGGCTATTTAGAAGAAGTCGTTTATTATTATTTTTAGCATATTTGACCCCTGTGACATTGAATGAAAGTCAAGGTCATTCATTTGAACAAACTTGATAGCTCTTCACCCCAGCATGCTACAGACCCAATATCAACTCCCTGGGACACTTGGTTATTGAGAAGAAGTCGTTTAAAGATTTTAGCCTTGTCAACTTTATTCATTTGAACAAACTTGGTAGCCCTTCACCCCAGCATGCTATAGGCCCAATATTAGGTCTCTGGGCCTTTCGGTTATTGAAAAGAAGTTGCTTGAATGGAAAAGTTGACGCCGGATGGCCTGTCAACTTTGTCAACTTAATACTGAAATTGTTAATGGCTTTAAGAAGTGTCATTCAGTAGTCACAAAATATGAACATACAACAGGAGGAAGTTTAAATATTATTTATTTGATATCAAATGAACATAAAAGCTAACAACTAGTCTATGAAAAGGAGGTATGCTGGTACTAGTGAAACTGTATACATAATGCAAAGTCAGAACTGCAGCCATTTGTCATGTTTCCATGCAGTTTTATAGACACTATTGTAAAATGAAGAGGAAATGCAGATAATCATAATTATTTATGTGTAAAATATGCTACATATACAAATTTTCAGTTAGCTCCAGTATAGTATATTGGAGTGATAAGTGCAGTGCACTCAACCATGGGTATCCGACAATGACAGTTCTGCAGGACAGGTATATCTGTTTATATCATAAAATTGTGGAGCCGCTGCAGGCACATAACGATGATTGTTGGATATGGAATTTATTTCACACTCGTAAGTTGTTTTTTAAAAGTTGCAAAAGACATTCGACAGCAAGTGTCTTTTGCAACTTTTAAAAAATAACTTACGAGTGTGAAATAAATTCCATACCATCAATCATGAGTCAAGTGACCTATTTCTACCACAATAATATCGGCTTGAATCAAAGGGAAATGTGGCCAAGTATAATTGTGCGTATGCAAATAAAGTGTACCGGTGACGTCCGTGACCCGGTGATGTGACATCATTGATTATTGATGACGTCAATAACAATTGCAGCTTGGGTCAAAGTTCGAATTCTTGACCAATCAAAAGACCGGAAGGTCATATACCACTAGGGGTATATAACATATATTTATCCAACAGTCGGCACATTTATACACTGGCTTGAGAGTGGAATAACAGTATTGTGGTAGAAAACATATTTTACTACTGTACCTGTAGATAGTACTTTTTAAATGTATCAAAATTACTGCATTTATACCAATGTCAGCAGTAACTTTCATATATCAAGTTGAAATGATTGAAAGTACAGAAACATTCCACAATAAATGAATCCATGTACATCTTTTCAAATTGACATATAACACAATAAGAAGAATATGGAAATGCAATTTTGTTGATTTTTTTATAAAACAAAAATAAAATCATCCACTTTTCTGTCACTTGTGTACCATAATAAATGTATTTACCTTGTATTATGTACATTTTTTGCAAACTAACAATCATGAAAGGATACCTTGATTGGCACATGCCGAATCAGCCGGTCAGCCTAATTTTTTATCAGTTCCTCGTCTGGTTTCTCTTGGGTTCCACCTTATCAACTGGACATACGAAAGTGGATACACTTGTTGGGTGATTACGAATCTATCATGCCAATGACTTAAAACTGATTATAAGTTTATTTCTGGTAATCATCTGGGTTCCATAACAAAGTTAGGAACAAAGGCTGATTGCAAGTCTCCATGTATACTTCCCATGTGGAGATATTTATCTAGGTAGTATACATACAAAACACACTCAATTAAGTTTTTAAAAAAACACTGTATTTTAAGTGTTATTTTTTTTCTTTTTCCTACAGGGGAGAATAAATTACACAACTTTGTAAAAGCATATTTGAGCAGCAATCCATCTATTTCAAGCTTTTTTGATTGTCCTTAAAATACTATTAAATGTACACATTGTGTTGCACTTGTGTTTTGATGGGGGACGGTTTGTGTTGCTTATCTACAAATAAATAGTTAAAAAAATGTATTTTCCATCTCCCACCAAAGATTCACATCTCGAGTAGCTTGTACAATATCTTGGACATAGAAACTTTGTAAAAGAATTATAGACTCTCCAGGCAGTAACACTAGTTGCCGACTTCCATGCAGCAAAATGATAAATAAAACTGATGATGTATACACAATTTGGATACAGACTATGATATCACAGTTTTTCTCGACTAACATCTTCATAACAAACTCGCACATCTCTTAACAAATACATAGCAAACCGAGGTTAGTACTTAATTCCTCACCATTAAAGAGGAATTCCTCACCATTAAAGAGGAAATTGGTATGTTTTTTACTATGATGTAAATATAACGATTACATTCTCTGTCGGGCACACATTTCAACTTGTACATTCTATATATTAAGTGAATGTAATAAGTTAGGATCTGTTTAAACACATGCCTCTCAATCACAAACAATATTAAAGCATTGTTTCCATAATATTACTCCAAAGCTTTGTGGGCAGGGTTGAACTGTATGGTAAATAGAGGTTACACAACAAGTTATTGTTGGATATGGAATTTATTTCACACTCGTAAGTTATTTTTTTAAAGTTACAAAAGACATGAGCCTTAGCGAGCGTCTTTTGTAACTTTTGAAAAATAACTTATGAGTGTGAAATAAATTACATATCCAAAAATCATGAGTCGTGTGACCTGTTTCTACAACAATAATATCGGCTTGAATCAAAGGGAAACGTCTTATTTCGTGCATACAAATAAGGTGTACAGGCGACGGCCGTGACCCGGTGATGTGACGTCATTCGATTATTGATGACGTCAATTACAATTGTAGCTCGGGTCAAAGTTCGAATTCTTGACCAATCAAAAGACCAGAAGGTCATATTCCACTAGTGGTATATAACATATATTTATCCAACAGTCGGGCCATTTATACAATGGCTTGAGAGTGGAATAACACCGGGTATTGTGGTAGAAACAGGCTTTTTAATCTACGTAATCTCCTGGAATAAATTACTTACATTTGGTTCCATTTTACTGAAGTTCAATTAATGTGGTTCCATTTTACAGAACTCTTTTAAACTTTCAGGTTTTCTCTCGTATTACATCCACACACATACACAAAAATATTTTAGACGGTTAACAATCAATCTATAGGATGATAGATGTAACATCAAACATGACAAGCAAATACCCAAAATATTAAACTTATTTCTCTTTAACATATCCATTCTAATCAATCTTTTTAAAATCTTTTTTCATGCAGTTCATGGATTCCTTCAAGTAAATGCTGATGAAAATGTTTTATAAGAATCAAATTATGTTTCCTCCATTCTTGAAAATTAATCCTTCATTGTGCAATGTTTTATTCTACAAACGAATCATAGTAAGTTTTCTGTTACAGTAACTTCACAGCCTGGTGTTTCAGAGTAGACACGCCACAAGATGTGTCCAAGTAAGACTGTTAGTTGCACATCACACAAAACCACTCAATGTTGACAGTTAATCTGCCTTGGCATAGCTTTGTCAAGCTGTCTTCAAGGTTTAATGTCAACAAGAACTTCTCACACCACTTTTACCATCATTTTCATCATCATCATCATCATCTACAGACGTTTTCTCACTTTTGTTTTCATTGCTTTTCTTTGCTTTTTCCATATTTTCACTTTTATTCATTTTGTGTCCAGAATCTGCCTCCTGTTTTTCCTCATTTACATCTTGAATTTTTTCTTTGTTTTTGTTTTCACCACTGTCTTCTTTCTGTTTTTCTGTTTTTGTAAAACATTCTGTGGTGTCTTCCATTTTTGTATCGCATGTATTGGTATTATATTTTCTGTTGTTTTCCTCATTCAAAACAGCTTTGATCCTGGACAACAAACCACCATCTTTGTCCTCAACAGCCCACAAACCTGTAAATAGATACATAGATCCTAATAAAACAATGTTTAATTTGTATTGCAGAAACTTTGGCAATGATATCTAAATAACTAAGTCATGCAAGTCATTTGACTCGCCAACTTTGCTTCTAAAGAAATATGTGTAGAAAAATATTAACCAATTCAGAAATTTAGATTTCATATTGGTGATCTAAGTTTAAGTTGTATAAATCAAACAAGAAAATATTTACCAGTGAAGTGATAAAACATCTCATCTAGGTCTACGGCCAGTCAACAAGTGATAAAACATCTAATGTAGATCTACGGCCAATCAACAAGTGATAAAACATCTCATCTAGGTCTACGGCCAGTCAACAAGTGATAAAACATCTAATGTAAATCTATGGCCAATCAACAAGTGAAAAAACATCTTATCTAGGTCTATGGCCAATCAACAAGTGATAAAACATCTAATGTAGATCTACGGCCAATCAACAAGTGATAAAACATCTAATGTAGATTTATGGCCAATCAACAAGTGATAAAACATCTAATGTAAATCTATGGCCAATCAACAAGTGATAAAACATCTTATCTAGATCTACGGCCAATCAACAAGTGATAAAACATCTAATGTAGATCTATGGCCAATCAGTAAGTGATAAACCATCTAATGTAGATCTACGGCCAATCAACAAGTGATAAAACATCTAATGTAGATCTACGGCCAATCAACAAGTGATAAAACATCTAATGTAAATCTATGGCCAATCAACAAGTGATAAAACATCTTATCTAGGTCTATGGCCAATCAACAAGTGATAAAACATCTTATCTAGGTCTATGGCCAATCAGTAAGTGATAAAACATCTAATGTAGATTTATGGCCAATCAACAAGTGATAAAACATCTAATGTAGATCTATGGCCAATCAACAAGTGATAAAACATCTAATGTAGATCTATGGCCAATCAACAAGTGATAAAACATCTAATGTAGATCTATGGCCAATCATTTCCTGATTTTAATCAGGTTTGCTTCATAACACCACCACAAATTATCAACAAGCAAAAACACAAAACAAAAACTGAATTTGAAAAAAACGTAACCTGTGATTTCAATCCGCTTCTTCATTATACCATACCAAAATATTAACTTATTAAAGATTTGACTATGGAATACAAGACGGCCATCACGCAGTCATATTCTTCACATAAAGTCCCATGGAAACTTGTATGCACATTTAAGAAATACTTATGCCCAGCACTTTCCGATAGCAATGTTATCAAATTTAACACTCAAATCAAAGGTGGCCACCTGGCAGGTATAATGTTCCTCTGATTTGCAAACAAAAGTATGGGGGAAGAGCCATTCTTGTCTTCAGAGACATTTTCTAGTTCTGGATTGATGCATTTGTACAAAGTTTAAGATATAAAGAAACTGTAACAAGATTAAGATATAAAGAAACTATGAATTTATACACTTAAAATATATATTTAGTTTGGAACCTTCATCATGATAACTTGAACAGACACAAATATCACTAATGTACTAACACTTACATGTTGATTATGGTCATGGGAAATTTTTTTGACTTCATCCAAATATTTTACGTTTCATTTTTGATAAGAATGATTCATTCTCTTCACTGTCAGACACATATTCCCCTGATGCTTCTTCCTCAGCATCAGTCTTTTTATCAGCCCCTAAAACGAAAAATTATCGATTCAGGAAATCTGATTTAAAGATTCAACGTCATACTGTTTCTCATAGACCATAATCAACATTAATCAAGCAAGGGAATTTACAATATCCATGACTGCGGCACTTCATTTTCAACTGCTAAAGCTGTTAAGTTAATTTCTATCGTGTTAGAAAGATTTTTTGCATGAGCTGTAATCCAATGGAATTCTACACCTGCAAAATATCAAATCATGTTTGAAGATGTAGGCACCTGTAATCAACTTACCTATATCAGTATCGACCAGCCCGTTAATAGTGCCACTCACTCCTTTTTCTGTTTCAGCAAAAGCCAAAATTATAGCTTTCTGTGTATCTGTTAATGATCTGCAAAGAAACAAGGATAACCATCATATTAGACAACACTTTTTCAGTTAAACTGTTAAATTAATTAGAAGTTTTTCTTCTTTAAGAAATGTCAGTAATTTACATTTGTTTGAAATTACCAAAACTGTACATCTAGAAAGTGTCAGTAATCAGCCATCTTGTTTCTAGTTGAATAGTGTTAATGAAGAGAACAATGCAAAGTATTTTAAACAATATTTGGTATCAAGACACTTCAAGCAAATCTATAAATTGTTAAAAATAATTAAGACTATCAGCATGGAGTCCATGATCCTGAACACACCCCAGACTTTAGATGACTTACTTGGGTACTTGTATTTTTAAATGGATGTAGTGGTCACCCCGTCCATGGCTATTGACACGGGCCGCACCTTTCCCAGTCATCCTGATCCTACTGTGGGAATGGCTCCCCGCGGGAATCTGAATGGAACAATAGCAAAATATGTCGATCACATTCAGCTTACAAACCGCAAAGCGTGACAAAATGTCCATTAATTCAACAAAATATGCTTATCCTGTTCCATAAGTTTATGAAGAAAAGACTTTGTAAATTGTATAACAATCTCATTAATGTAGTTTAAAAGTTTATTTTCATTTAAAGTCACTGATGTGGATTCGGAAAAAATCTCTTTGGTGTTCATATTGAAATAATTTGAAGACTTGAGTACATTTGACAACTGACTTCAAAATGGATTTAGGTTTCATTTGAACAAACATGATCAGGAATCTTGAATGTAATAATAAAAAAAAATATGTTCAAAAGAAGAAATTCAATGATTTCAAACTATTTGACCTTGTGACCTTAAAATGAGTCCATGCCATTTCAAAAAACTTCATTCATTTAGAAAGAGGTTTTTTTTTAAAAAAAGATCTACATTTATTTGAACCCTTAGATTTCGGAAGTAGGTTAAAAGTAATTCATTTGAACAAATTTGGTAGTCCTTTATCCTAGCATACTACTTGCCCAATAGCATGACCCTGGCCTCTTGGTTATTGCCAAGAAGTCATTTAAAGTTTGAGCACATGTGACTCCTGTGATGTGTCATATGACCTTTTAAAGGCCATTATCTGTAATAAAGACATGAAGCTGCAGACAAATCCTAAGTGACATCCGAAGTGCTAACCTACCTTTAAAAGTATATCTTCGTATACACCAGGGATCTTCAATGTACCTCCCAACACAGCTTGGGAAATACATATATTGACATCACTATGAATATCTGCTCCCTCACGCCGGAAATCTCGACTTCTTGAAACCTGCAATACAAAATATTTTGTAAAACACTACCTGGTAAAAAGTTCTACTGTAGTCTTCGTATAAGAGCAACAAGGGCAATTACAAAATTCTTTAGCAGCCCAAGTTTGCAATCTTTTGCAAATCAAAAACATACAGGGCTCAAAGTGGATACTTTTACCAGGTGGCCTATTTGGCTACAAAGTCATACAAGAGGCCCATGGGCCTTAACGGTCACCCGAGATATGAAATATTTCAGTAAATATAATTGACCCTTTTTGGCCCTACCCATCAGTATAAAGGGGTCAGTCAGGGCCAACATGCACAAACCATCAAACTGTCATCCCATGCTGATAACGTTAACCAAATTAGAATTAATTGCAACACAAATTCAACAAATCATAGTCTAAAATGTGATTTCCCTACATAAACTATAGTAAAGTTTACCCCCTCCCCAGGGGCAAACGTGTGACCCAAGGGTCATGAAATTCACAATTTTGGTAAAGCACCTTAAGACCCTTCCATCTATGAAGAGTGTTTGATTCCACCCTATCTCAGAGTAGAGAAGAAGATTTTTGAAGTTTTAGTCAATTTGACCCTTTTTGGCCCCGCCCCTCAGGCCCCTGGGGGGTGGGGACCATATAATTCCCGATTTTAGTTGACCTTTCGCCATAGAAGCTCCCTGCCAAATTTCATTGAATTTGGGTCAGCGGTTTTGGAGAAGAAGTTGAAAATGTAAATTGTTTACGGATGCACGACGAACGACGATGGACAAAAGGCGATTAGAATATAGGTCACTTGAGACTTCGTCTCAGGTGACCTAAAAATCTAGGTACCAATTGGAAAAGTTAGTTGCCAGCCAAGTTATCTTACTTCTTTAGTACAGTATAAAATCTCTCTGTAATTTTTTTCCATTGTGAACGTCACTTTAGCATTGACTGCAACCTTTTAGAGATTAACAAAATCCAATACACAAAAATAGGCGCCACTTTGAGCCCCAACATATTGTTTTTTTCTCGGTTTGATTTAAGTGCGATTCTTTTCATCGAGTGATGAATGATTCTACAGGCCAATGCTTTTTGGAAAATCTGTTTATTTTTCACAAATATATTAAACTGAAAACAGTATGTTCAAGTCTGGAAGATCATACAGCCCGAGATTAACACAGGTTCATTAGCATACTGATAACTCCTAAGAGTTTAATGCAGAATTGTTATCCAGCAAGATGGTACCCGTTTGCATAGCCAGGTATTTATAATAATGTGTCTTATACAAGGTCAACATAAACCAACTACTGTTGACATGACTCACACCGACATCCTTCATGTGATTTAGGCCTATACATTACCAATTGTTCTTAACAGTGATTCTTAATCAAAAGTAAAAACATATATCCACCTACTTTAAAAGTTATAAACACCTCTTGTTGCCCAACAGGCATTCTCACAGTCTGACCATTTTCTACACCTGTAAAAATTCAAATTATCATTTCCAAAAACTGATGATTAAGTCTCTGTCATCATGCAAAACTGATTTAAATGACCAATAATGATTTAAATTAATTATTTTGCAATGTGACATGAACTGTCCATAACACATTAAGAACAATTTATTTTTGTCAATAGGGTCGTGATGAAGTAACCATGGGTCTCCATACCTATACCAAATATCCTCAAAAAGATCAACTCACTTCTTTTTTAACAACTCTGCATTTTGTTCTGGGTAACAATCAATTGTATGTCAACTCATAATTTGTAATAGAGAGGAAACTTAACTATGAGTAGAAGTGATTTATAATGGGAGTTTTTAAGTCAGCTGGATTAATATATATATATATATATATATATTATATTCATTTGGCAAATAAAATCCATCAGAAAGAGAGATAAGAATTATTATTAAATCAGTAAAAAGCAACCATGGAGTCTTTAATTACCTGCAGGAACTGGCACAATTACTTTCTTACGAAGGATAATTTTTCCTTTGCCTTGACAATCAAAACATGGTTTGCTGATAATTGTGCGTTTGCCCATACAGCGCCGACATGTTGATCTCATTATAAAGGGACCTGTGTTGATAGTCTCCTGTAACACAAATACAATGTCGTCAGTATACATGATTAGCTCAAACATAAACAGGAGTTCTTCAGAATTATCTGTCTCACTTTGACTACTTAAAATGTATAGATAATAACACATAACAAAACAGCCTACTGAGACCTTGGTGTCAAAAAATAGCAATAACAAAGTTGAAGTGCTAAAATTCCAGATGGCCACATCTCGGCCATTCCATTTTTATGATGTCTTCAAATTTAACATGCACAACTTGGCACCAAAGGAACCAACATATAAAAGTCAAGAAAAAGATCACCAGTATTTGCATAGAGACAGTGATAACAACTCAGCTGTCAAACTTTAATATGGAAGTTTAACCTATCAGTCCTATTGGCTCACTTCTGTTTCTTTGGCCGCAGCAAGAGGAAAATGGGGTCATTTTTATGTTGGTTTTGATGAAGAGCTTTCAAAGGAAATAATCCACCCATAAAGTCTGAATTCTTGAGTTCAGACTAGATTAATTTTTGAATTCTTGAGTTCAGACTAGATTAATTTTTGAATTCTTGTGTTTAGACTAGGTTAATTTTTTAATTCTTGTGTTCAGACTAGATTAATTTTTGAATTCTTGAGTTCAGACTAGATTAATTTTTGAATTCTTGTGTTTAGACTAGGTTAATTTTTTAATTCTTGTGTTTAGACTAGATTAATTTTTGAATTCTTGTGTTCAGACTAGATTAATTTTTGAATTCTTGTGTTCAGACTAGATTAATTTTTGAATTCTTGTGTTTAGACTAGATTAATTTTTGAATTCTTGTGTTCAAGCTAAATTAATTTTTTGAAACATCATATTTTGGAAGAATTTTTCAGACCAGATTAAATTTTAAAAGAATTTTTCTAAATAATGAGTCCATAATATGGAAAACCATAGTGTACTTGCTTTATAAGACTCTCTGGATTTTCATTTTATGCCTCAAGGCAAACAATAATTCTTTTTAATCCTGGATCAATGGAGGTAATTTGGGGATAAAAATGCTGGTTTTGATAGATAAGGGACAATTAGTATCAAACGATGCATTACCATTCCAGTGCCATTACACTGGGGACAGGTGTCGACACTGGAACCAGGTTCTGCCTTGCGGCCATTACACCTCGGGCAAGTGTCTGTGACGTTCAAGTGGATCTGTTTATTACAGCCCCGTACAGCCTCTAGGAATGTTAGGTCCATCATGACCTGCAAAAATCAAATTACACAGTTTACAAATATCATTACATAAATGAATACTTAAAACTTTTTCATCTGTTTAACATAAATGTGAAATTAATTTATATAAAATGATATTAATTGCCCTCACTGGTTTGGATAGAAGCATGCGATATGTCATAATGTTGAAGGAAACCAGATCATCCAAAGTAACTTCCATTATCAGGCAGGTGGCCCAATATCTTTCAATGTAAGATCAGGGAATTTACCCTGGCTACCTAGGTGAAATGCAAGTGATTTTTATCATATGACTGAAACATAAACCATTTCAAGTTTTAAACAGCATATTAGTTACTAAGTCATTGCATCACCTTGCTTGAGTAAACAAATTTTAAACACAAAGTATACAAATTCACAAACCTCTGATGCAGGTGCGAATCCATATTTTGATTCTTCATAATCAGTACTTCCACCAAAACCTTTTCCAAAAATGTCTCCAAATATATTACGAAAAAGTTCTTCTGGATCAGAAGCTGAAAAACCTGAAAAATAGTTAATTTACCAAGTTATTTCATAAACCTGTAATACTCAATATCTTGATATATTCTTAGAATACTGTAATGAATTCCAGGTATTAAATTGCATATACCTCTATCTTGGGGGAAAAATTCATATTCCATATATTTATTTTCTTTTAGCTGAAATGTTCCAAGTTAGGTGAAAATGCCTGTGGAAAATACAATAGAGATTAAGAGGAAATTTTAATCACTAAAACGTGTTAATATTGACGAGTGCAAAGGCAAATGAGCCTAAAGTGTAATTTGATTATAAAGCACCCAGTACTAGTGCAGTAATACTGTATCATGTCCGTGCTATCTTGGGATCATTTGTAGTAGGTTTGACCTAAAATAATTGATAGAAAAAGAAGTCTAAAGTGTGTGTCCATTATGAACACTGATTGTGTAATCCTGTCAATGTTATGAAATGTCAGCTACAGCATCTGCGTTGGAATCTGGATCAGTTTGAACACACTTGATGATCTCGGGTTCATTCCAGGCAAGTTTCAACTAATTTGATTTTCATCTAGTTCTACCTGAATGATTTAGACCCATCTATATAGGTGGAACCGGAGGAGTTTTCAAAATGTGATTTTCAAAATGGTAGCCATAGTGGCCATCTTGGATTTCAAATTGACCCAGAAATAAGGAACACATGGTCACAATCATCTCATGATCATTCCTAGCAAGTTTTAGCTAAAATCTACCAGTAGAACTTGGGAAGTTGAAAATGAGTTTTACAAAATGGCGACCATATTAAATGGCCATCGTGGTTTTTAAAACAACCAAACAAATATTTATAGTTCCTAAGGACTATCCAAGGATCATTCAAATTCTTGGCAATTAATATATTCTCACTACTGTAACTACAGAAATTCAAAATATATTTCACATAACTCTTTGTTACGTGCATTTCCTTAACATCCCAAAATTACCAATGGAATTGGAGAAATTGAAAATGTGCTTTTCAAAACAACTTCCATCTTGAATATTGAACCAACCCATAAAATAAATATGTAGAACCTTTTGTCCACATAATTTACTGATTTATACAATAATAGAGGTTATGAATAATTTAGTGTTTCCTGGCCCTGGTATGGACTAAAATAAAAAGAAATATATATAAAAAAAAAGGAAAAAAAAGACAATAATCCTTCAAGCCTTACCTTGGAAACCACCATGTTGTCCTTGTCCAAACCCTGCTCCCGGATGTCCTCCACCTGCCCCACTCGTCGTTCCAAATGTATCATACTGCCTCTTCTTGCTATCGTCACTTAAAACCTGTTTTTACATATCAAACAGATACTTGTTAACTTATATGAAACCTCTATCTCACAGTTACTAGCATTTTTTGAAGACTCCATACAGAAACAGTCTGACATTCATTCATAACTACAGACAATATTACATTGATGACAGTGTGAAACTCTGTGTTGATAACAGCATCTGTGAAATATTACATTACATTAATGACAATGTGAAAGTTAGTGTTAACAACAGTATCTTAAATATTACATTACAATAAATATTATAATGGCAGTGTGAAATGTTGACAATGATATCAGATAGTGTGAAACTGTGCTGACAACAGCATCAGTTAAATATTTTAAGTACCGATGAATGAAAAACTATGTGGAAATAAATGTTTGATGTTCATTCACTAATTCATTTCCTTTTAAACTGAATTATTGGGGTTTTTTTTGTATGGCCAATATATTTTGATAGATGGAAAAAAGTGGGTCCAATAATGGTCATTTATTTTCATTCTGCAGGACTGAGTGGGGAATAATATCCATTTACCTCGTATGCTTCAGAAACTTCCTGGAATTTGGCTGCAGCATTGTTATCATTTTTGTTCACATCAGGATGATATTTTTTGGCAAGCTAAAACAGGTAAAATCATCTTTGAAAATTTCTATTTGTAGTTGTGCTGAACATATAAACATCAATGTCAAATCCCATTTGTTTACTTTAATTTGCAAACAAAGTTTCACTTACATTTTGTTTCCATGTGTAACAATAATCATCAAAACCTGAGTCCCCACATTCATTTTGTTTGTATTCTCTTCATTGTAGGAATTATAAAACATTGAATTTGGTATAATTTGCCAAAGAAATGACCTATTTCTATTTCAAAAAAGAAATCAAATTTTAACCGATATATGCTCTTTCACTAAAAAAAAACAGTCTTATATCTGGCAGCCCTAATCCCCATGTTTATTTGCGATTAAATATATAGTACAGAGTTTTAAGTGAAAAGTTGTACCCAATTTAAATTGAAGAAAAACAATAACAGTCACTTACCTCATAATAAGCCTTCTTAATTTGTTTTGTGTCAGCATTTTTTGGCACACCTAGTACATCATAGAAATTCCTCTTTGATAACCGTGTACTGGTGTGGAAGGGTCGAACAGATGCATATCCAATGGCTGGAATAAAAAATGCAAGAAAATGAAAATGAGGAAATGAACATTTCAATCACACTTAACTTTTGGTTTTGTATGCCCCAGAAGTCACCGATATCATATTTTATTAAACCATGTGTTGCCATTATATTGTACAGTGTATATAGGGTGCCAATATCTAAATCACCATTTTAGTGTTTGAAGGCAAGATTATCATCATTAAAATCATGATGTTTTATATGTGCCGGTTGGTCTGTGATAAATGATATGCATATTAAATGCAAAAAAAAACAACTGAAAACTTAAATCAAATGATAAAACTGCATATATGTATGACTTCAGGTGAGAATAATTATATATAATTTAACGGTTATGCAATCAAGAACTGATTTTCAACACAAGCTATTGCTTTCATTGAAAGATATTGTATCATTATGGCTGTTCGATTGAGGGATATTGGTAGTCATCTGTTATGTGTTGTTTAAATACCAGCATTACAAGCTTTTTGGTGTTAGAGATGAATGACATGGTTAGGCAATGAACAGTTACCGGTAGTTGGGAGTGCCAGACAGACTGCCAGGAGTGTCAAATGGTAATAACAATGATAATACTGGACACAGGCAAATGCCTATATATTTAGATCAAATGTTTTCCGACAGTGGATAAGTTCCTCATTGTCTTTTTCATGGTTGAAAAAACCTTCTAGTTGTCCCCAGTACTTATCAAGCCAGACGTCAAATGTTTTCAGTGTCAGTGATGTGACATCACTTGGCAGAGGGTTCCAATGGTTGACCACCCTTTCTTTAAATGTGTACATGTATCATGTCCCCCCCCCCCCCTGTAACCTTCTGTGCTTCAGCATTAATAACATAATTAATTAGTTATAAACTGTTCTCATACCTTAATTCTTTTAATCCTGCATGCGCATGCAGGTATCTGTTTTGTTGCTCTGCTTTTTACATTTTCAATTATGTTAATATCCATTTGAGTAAACAGATTCCATATGCTTGCTCCATATTTCAGGTATGGACTAAGTGCTTTATACAAATAAAAGTATACATGTATACAAGTAGCTCAAAGTATTTTCATCTAAATACGTGTAAATATATGCTCTTCTAATTTTTTGCTTTATTGACCGATTCATATATATGGTCCGTAAAAGTTTGCTGTCTGTGATTATTCCCATGCAAATCCCTCTATTTGTTAAGTTTTTCCAATTCAACTTTTTTTCTCATCCTTGAACATATAAAGCTGTAGGGTATCTGTTGACCTATTGTTTTCTAATGTTAGAACTTTACATTGAAACTGCAAAGGGCTATAACTCTGCAAGTTACATCAACTCGGTCCCATGGCATTGTCAAACTCATCAGAGATCTAAATGATAGAAGGCTGCATACCATTAACTAAATTGTCTTGGCCAAACTAGTCCCTTTTGGTATAGTGTTACATATAAATATAAAAAAGGCCTGAAATGTTTTCATTAGAGCTGTGTATCAATAGGTGGGTAGCGATACGATTCGTAGCACGATACAGGGGTCAGGATACAATACGTATCACGATATATGAGTAGCTGATGACCTATCAGATATCTGGTATTCCAGTGTACAGTAGTCATGTTTTGTTTGTGGTATTTCGGAATATTAAAGAGTCTTTGTTGACATTTGTTTAAAAAACATAAATTGTAGTCAATAGAGAACAAATCAGTTATAAAAATTTCTGACACAAAAAGATAGATATTGACAGAAATTGACAGTTCTTGTGTAAATACAGTGTCACACTAGTTATTGGCCCATGTTAAAAAGAAGACAACCGTTTTTGCTTACAAACTTATAGGAGCTTTCCAGTATGTGTTTTTTTTTCAAATCATCCTGCATTTGAGTAAATTATTACTCGTACATAGTATAGTAACTGTTATTCAAATAGTTACTATACTATGTGCAAGTAACTTTTATTCAAATTTGCCCTGCAGGTAGGGCATAAGAATTGTACCTGCTGCCCCCCATTGCATGATCGTAAGAGGCGACTAAATTTGGGATCTTATCTTTTAACAACTTTCTTCTTCCTAATGTCTCCCTTGACAATGCCTCACTTTTGGCCTTTAGTTGAGCGTTCGCCCCTGTGAGGAAGGCTTTGAGTTCTGTCCCCTAGCCGAGACATACCAGAGTCTTTAAAAATGGTAGTTGCTACTCCTGCTTAGTGCTCAGCATATTTGGAGTGGGACGACTGGTTCGCCCGTTGTCAGTATAATGTGACCGGGTGGGGTGTGCTGCTGGGTGTCTTTGGCAGTATGCTTCAGTTAGGTAGCGCTATAAATCGGCAAAAGTTCCGGCCTATCACAAGGAGACTTAACAAAAACATACCGCAGCCTTCCAAAACACACATACGCACTCACCACACGCATGCATGACGCACGCACGGGAGGCCGTCCTTAAATGACCTTAGCTGTTAATAGGACGTTAAACAAAATAAACCAAAGTTATTCAAATGCAGGACTTGTTGATATTGTTTTGACCAATTTATTATCAATATTCAATATCATGATTCATCATATGTGATAGCCCAGATGACTTGCGGTTTGACCAGACTAACATGCACATTTTAACGGAATGGTCAACTGACAACGAAATCTACCATTTCAGATGTTTGGAAACGTTATGTAACCCGTGGAACAGTTGTTAATAACCCTCGATGCGGAAGGACGCCATTTCTGGACGAACGTGAGAAGCGTCGCGTTATTCTTTGTGTCCGGAAAAACAGAAGAAATTCTTTAGCCGAAATAACCAGCAAAGTAAATAATTCTAGGACCATTGTAAATGATGCTCCGGTTAGTTCCAAAACTATTGACAGGTTTTTAAAGTCTGAGGGCTACGCTAGACGAATTACAAAGAAAACTATGGTCGTTCGAGAGGTTAACCTGAGGAAAAGAGTATCTTTTTGTTACGAAAAAAGAAATTTGACAGTGGATAATTATTGGAAAGGTGTTATATTTTCCGATGAGAGCCAGATTGTTGTTGGTAATGACAACAGGATTTTTGTATGGCGAAAAAAGGACGAGGGGTACCGCCCGGATTGTGTCTGTCCCAGGTCACAAAGGAAACTTTCGGTGATGATTTGGGGGTGCATTACTTACAATGGAGTTGGAACCATATGTTGTGTTGACGGTACTATTAATGCTGTAAAATATATCCAAATTTTAGAAGATAATCTCTGGCCGGTAATTGCCAGACACTTTGCAAATGACAGGTATGTGTTTCAACAAGACAATGCCCCCGTTCACAAGGCCCGTGTGGTGTCGGAATATTTTGAAAACAACAATATTTCAACATTAGAATGGCCTCCACAGAGCCCAGATTTAAATATAATTGAAAATGTGTGGCTGAAGATTAAAATAAAACTTAAATCGATGGTACACAACATCAACAATAAAAACCAACTGTACGAGGCTATCACGGATGTGTGGCGATCGTTGGAAACGGAATACATCCAGAGTTTATATAACACAATCCCAGACCGTCTGAAGGAAGTCAGGAAAGCAAAGGGCAATATTACCAAATATTAAGTAAGTAAAACAAACAGGTTTTTCAGATATGGCGGTTTTAATTTAGGCAACACTATACCGCACGTTATAACGCAACGTCATTTTGTCTGAATACTTCTGTCCGGTCTCTGTAGCTACATGTTGCGGGAAATAGTTAACACTTTTGAAAAGTGTCAAATACTTTCACGCTACACCAGAGAAGTTCATCCAACAAGTAGATATGAAAATTTACCTACTGATGGGCAATTTCGCCGTTCAGCAGGCTATCTGTGTATATCAAACTAGCCCTGAGTGATTTATCTAGGCCTACAATGTCAGCCTTACATTCTATTTGACCAGAGGGAGGGAACATGGGAAACTGAACCTTGAGACTGGATGACTGCAATTGACAAGGTACTGGTAGACATTCACTTGGCTTTAGATCATATGTGTGGAGAAGGTATCGGGTTCAAATTCCGATATTTTCTCGTTATCATTACAGTACATTTTATATAACAAATGCATGAATGGCTGGCTGTCAAAGGAACACGTGTTTCAAGGACATCGCCGGTTGTTCGTGACGCAATCAAGTATTTTACCATCAACGCAGTTACGATGAGCTGGACATGTCGTCAGCATCAAAATCTGGTGTCTTTTAGCAGAGGAAACATCACTACTGTAGTTTTTCTGTGGATTATAAGATGTTAAAACGCTCTGTTTACAGCTCCTCTGCGTCACTCCGCTGCATGCTCGCCTAATCGCGGCCATTTTCTTTTCTAGAAGGCACTTAGGGGATATAATCCAATTTCCGAAAACAATAATCACACGTCAAAACTCTTCAATTACATGACTCTTATATGGGAGAAATACATTTCTTTGTGTTCATCAGGAAAGGTTTTATCATTTTCTTGCAAGAAATAATCTTTGACCAGATAATACAATTTTCGAAAATGACATTATGCCACATTTATATTACAGGCAAATCTCGCGTTATTTCGTTAACCGGAAACTTCAAAATCATCTGCTGGAAGTCATCTGCCACTTCCTAGTTTCCGTTCCAATCAAGATCTCTGAAGCACATTCTTGCAGCAGGTATAACTGATTAAGTGTGTGTATACATAATATTGAACATACAACATTTGGTGATCGATCATTAGCTGTCTATGTTTTTATTTTCACTGACTCCTCCATCATAATACAATTAGATTTGGATCCGCCCCCTACAGTAGGCCTCCAAAAGCCAAGCCACCCAATTCAACTGCAAATTATTAATGCCCGGTCCTACATCATGAAAAAGAAGCTTGCATGCTCCATCATCTCAGCGACAGAGACCTATATAAGTAACAATACAATAATGAATTTACAAGCCACACTGACCCACTCCTTTTACACTACTCCTCCTGTTTTACTGGGGAAACAAGGAAAAATACATTCCAGTGGAATGTCAAAATAGGAATTGAATACAGGTCTGTCATCTGATAATCTGATGTGGCTTTACCTCCTGAGCCAAAGAAGTATGCTCAGTCAGCTGAGTGCCTAAACCATATTTAACTCTATTGCTATGTACAAGACACACCGGCCTGCACTTTTTACAATGGCATTAGCTCATATATACATGTATGTCAACCACCTTGTGCAAATTGATTAACAGTAACAATGCATAGTGATATGTCACACTGGCATATGTCACATTTTATAGTCACCTCAGACAAAGTTGTTGTCATCATATACATGCATCGTCTCCATCTCGGAATATCAATGATTGTGACTATATATTATATTAGTGTCATGTGCGAGAGGGGTTCTATATAATCAATTGGCACTTTGAACTTATTACAAACCCCTGAACCAGTGTTATCAATATTTGGCAGGAACTTTGCTTGGTAAAAGGTGTTTAAAATGTATTATAAAAAATTCTGAATTCCTTTACGACACACAATATGGTAGGATACAGGCCTATATGTGACCAAAGCATTGTTAGTTTGAGTCCCAACACAGGCACAGTGTTGTATCCTTGAACAAAATACTTCATTCTGTTGTGTTCAAGTCGACTTCTATAAAAGATGGTGGTTGGGCAGTACAAGAAATGTTGTGTGTAAGCTGTTAGCAGTTCTGTCTGTATGATACCCAGGAAGTTTGGAAAAAATTCTATGGTTGCTAAATACAATTAAAACTATTAAAGGCCCAGTAATAATTTGTGAACCGCTTTTGAGATGGCTGTGTTGCTATATAATATGTCAAAGCTACGTTACAACCTTTAATTGAAATCCACAGATCAGATATGACACATTGGATTGACAGGATGTTTACACAGTGGTATTTATATTATATAGCTAATCAACTTGAACATTGTTCTTCAAACTTTTAACGTAGATGGAATTGGAAGCATGGGATATACCGGTAATAGTTGATGGTATAAAACTTTTGGCTCTTACCACAGGCGTCACTGCCTTCATACAGGATCTTAAAGAGATGAGGTCAAATTGGCTAAAATTTCATCAAATGTTTTGTTCAGAGCCAAGCCAATTTCTCTTCATTAGTTCTTTTAATGTTATACTAATTGGATAGGGTCATGGAAAAACTTCATGAGATATTGAGTATTCAACGTATAAAAAGAAAGCAAGTATTTTTTATTTTACAATTATCAACCTTTTTCAGGTGAATACAAAGATTTATCAACCTGAGAAAGTGATGTTTCGCGAGGCATGTTAATATTGCATCTAATTTTGACCTGTGCAGACTGTTTTAATAGACGAATCAGCATTGAGTAAATACTGTAATCATATAATAAATTGAATTATTAGCTTTGGAAATACATTTTTCCTTTGAATTATACACAGTCTTTTAGTTATCAGAGTTCAAGATAACCAAGTTTGACTGTAGTGTATTGTTATTGGACAGATTGCAGCTCTAAAATAATGAACGTGTTGCAGCTCTAAAATAATGAACGTGTTGGTGTTGGTGTTTACATGCATGTATATCTGAATTTAGGTGATTGCTAAGGTGCCAAATAAATGCCCAATGAGATGCATTGCTAACTAAATAACTTTTTAAGAATGTATTTGATTTTTTGTGACATTATTGAATTTTACAGGTTACACAGGAAACATGGCGTGGCGTTTCAAGATTTCAAAGTATAAAAATGCTGCAGCAAAATTCCCAAAACGAGAGGTATTTTATATCTGAAATCAACATTAAAATCTAGTCATGCTGCTACTATAAAGAGGTTTGAAAGTAATTAAGATCAAAGGATAAGACAGCCTTTTAATATTTTGATGGTATTAAATTGATGCTGGTATAGAAGAAATGAGTGATGTTACAGAATTATTTAAATGTATATAAATACATGTACTAAAAGTTGTCAATGATCACATGAATTTTCATAAATGGGAAAATAATTTGATATGTACAATAAGATGGCATCAACCAAGATGATTTATGTTTAATGTGTTTGTTACCAAAATATCAAAATCTGGTATTTGTAGCATGATATTCAACCCAGTAATATTATACTGAAAACAGACTAACCAGTCTAAATGCCACCTCAATTTATACTGAAAGTTATAAAACAGAGTGCAGTAAGTACCAATTTTATAGATTTTCGTTTGTCTTGGTCAGGAGAATCCAGATAGAACCAATAACCTTCCTTGCATTGGTAAGCGGTTATCAGCATCTGCCATCAAGACAAAATGTGAGGATTTGCCAAGCAAGGCATTGGGAAAGAAAAAGGGTAGTTGTGGAGTGGGAAGAAGATCCCGATATATTGTTGTAGTGTGTGTTGCTGATTGATGTTAGCTCTACTAATGGAGATAATCATTTTCTTTTGTACAGGAATGGATACCAGAATTATCAGTAGGGAACTTAATGCAATCCTGTGGTAATCATATCAAAGCCAGCGGTGCTTTCATGGCTTTCAACACTGTTCATACAGGTACAGTCAACTTTTAGATATTTCATTAATCATTGTATGTCTTTTCATGTATTAATCATGTACTTGTTTTCAGTTTTGTAGCTATTTTAGAAGTCTGTGGTGATGGACTAAAAATGAAAACGCCAAAAGGTTAACAATGCCTTCATCAAAATTTCTTCCAAAATCTTACCTAGACACCATTGCCATTTCTTAATCAAACATTGGTCATGCTTATCAAATGCATGTACATATGTATCTATTTATAAAAAAAATGATAAAAAAAAAGCTCTCCTCAAAAGTATGTTGTATATATAACTTAGTGAAATACCTTTTACTTGAAAATTATTAACCTCCTGGTCTTGATCATAGCCAAACTTGTTAATAACTGCAATATAAACATCACACATTCATCAATATTATCTTTTCCAGGTGGTGGTAGCCTAGGGATACTGCCTGTAAGTACATCAGGAAGACTGTCGAATGGTTTGCCGCAACTTCCAGCGCATGGTGGTCAGTGATAGCTGTGTGGTTCTGTATTATTTTTTGTGTGGCTACTAGAATCAATTATTTATGTAACAGAGTGCATGATGAATTTGTTTTAATGCCTCCATCAGGGATAAAACCCCTGACCTCTGGATTACTAGTCTTACTCTCAATCGATTGAGCTAATGAGATATTCTCTGTAGGTGAGAGGTATATTTCAGCTAATATTTTACCAGTTACACTTATAAATAACATATTGGGATATTGTGTAATATTATTACTATATTACTGATCTTACCGGACATACCATTTTATATGGGAATTACAAAAAAAGTAAAAGAAAAATTCTTCATTTTGATTTAGCCTCCAACTAGCAAAAACTCTCACATGAAATAGAAAAGAATATGTTCTTTTTATTACATAACCAAAATTTGCTACAAATATTCCTGAAGATATGTTCTCATAATAACTTGATATTTTGATTTCAAATTAGTTTCATGGTGACATCACAATGAAATTGAAAGTCTTTAAAACCAAGAAGATAATGGCATTCCAATTGACACCATGACAGCTAATAGTCAGCTCTGCTAGATGTTATCAAACATTTGTTCATAACACAATTTATGTAAAAGGTATTATTTACATGGAGAGTTAAGTGAGTAGTGTAGTTTTGTGATGAATACATTAATACAATTATATAGAATTTATGTATCATTTTTACTATCAAATCAATAACACAAACACTACCTTCATACGCCCAATCTCTCTCCTTTCCTCATCGATTGTTTCTTCTCTCCATACCTCTTATAACCTTCTCTCTCTCCAAATCTTGTCTTTCATCTTACTTAATCACTTTTAACCTCATTCTTTCACTTCTTCCCTATAATATTCTTCCACCCTCTCTACTACCCAACAACCCCAGTCTCTCTATATTTACTTAATTTTCAACTTTCCGAGTACCTGCCATGGACATTCCCTCCTTGTAATCATCCACCCCTTCTCCCTCCTCCCTCCTCCCTCCCCCCTGCTGTTATCATTATCCCTATTTCCTCCATCAGTCGCCTACCTGTCATTCCTGTCCTGTATCGCTTCCAATATTTCCTCTTATTTCTTGAGATCCAGTTTTTTAGCCGATTCACCCACAGTCTATTTTATATCTTGTATGTCTGATTCCATCTCACTTACCCATCCACTCCCACATACCCCACTTTTCCATTTTTCCATCATCAAACAATTATTAAAACATATTGTATGGACATTACAAACCTCGGGTACTAGTCTTGTATTTGTAAATTAATGAGTGTATTGACAAACAAGGCTAGCACCTGTTGACAGATGGCTATATGTTATTGTATGTTGTTTACTTTGCCTGTCCTACACAGAAGCAATGAAGACCTTACTTTACTCCCCACCACCTTCCCTAAAATCCAATATCTACACAATGAACAGTTTCCGCCAACAATCTGTAAGAGATTATAATAAAAACACTTTATAGTACTTGTATTGTAGAACGCTGATGCCAATATCAACTTCATGTCATTAGGTGTTGTGTTAATGCTTTGCTACTTAAAGCATGTGAAATATGTACATGTAACAAATATAAAAAAATTCATAAAAATTCCTTATTTATACTTAAACAATTTTTCTTTTCAATTAAGTGTTCATTGAATGTCAGTGTAATAATTGAAATCCAGATAAGTCCTGTGTCCCATTGGACAATGCCAATGAACATGGCAGAGTCAACAGAATTGCTCTGTTTAAATTATTTATACTTCTGAAATAGCTGAGCAATATTCTGATATCACTTGTGTTTGACCTTGAGTTACATGACCTTACTAAGTAGTATGGGTATCCATCAAATAATATTATTCTGGAAGAAAATATAATCAAACTTGGGTCCAAAAACAATTTTCTTAAAATAGGCTCAAATTAAAAGCAATTACACATGTACATGTACATCTAATTGATCTGCATTCTGTTGTTTTGTGGATTGTCAGTATTAACTAATACAATAACCCTTGTTGGGTGCAGTGTGTCAGTGTATTATGGTTATAACAGCAGACCTAACTCCTGTATCACGGAATGTATAACACCTGTGTGTGACACTGTGGTGGGTGATGGTGTATTTGTGGTTTTGCATAATTATTTTGAAATTTTAGTAACCGTTTTTTATCTGAATTTGTGGGAACAGCAAGTTTTATAGTGTGTTTATATGTTATTATTTAATTTTCAGTCTTTTTATAAGATTTCGCTTTTTGTTTTAATTTACAAGCTGAATTTGTTGCATCACAAAGCACATTCTAGAACATTATTGTCTATCACAGTAAACAGCTTCTTATATGTTGTTGTCAATTTCATTAAATATTTCTAATTGGGGAAAAAAATGGTTGATAGAATGCCATCTTGCATCATTCAATGATGGTAACCAAGATCCTTAAGGGATCTCATGTTAGATGCCTTTTCCCCCTCTGTACATTTGCATTATACAGCTTCATTTTCTATTTGTTAGGACCTTGGTTAACATTAACAGTGATTTTTGTTTTTTTTTGTTTTTATAATATCATTGTCAGATGTTAAAACATTCAGATTCATGTTGTTACATGTAGCTATTGAAACAGCATTTGATGTAACACAGATCCAGATACTTTAGAGATGTGATGAAAACACTAGTTTGTATAAAAAATCTCTGATTATGTCCAGAATGAAAGTGCTTTTCTGCATTTTTACTGATAATATTTCATGAATAAGCCTAATGTGTTTCTTCTGCTAATACTAGTTAGTGATATCCATACAGAGAGGCCTCTCAGTCTCATGATATATGTAGCTGTAGGTATTAGTGATATCCATACAGAGAGGCCTCTCATGATATATGTAGCTGTAGGTATTCCTATATTAATGATATAAACATTTTTCTATTTTTTCCAGATTATGTAACAGATTTTGACTTCTCTCCCTTTGATGACTACGTATTAGCCACAGGATCTGGGGACACAACTGTAAGTGTTGTTTTATTTCTGTTCTAATTAAAGTCACTTTTTTCAATTCTGATAACATTATACTATATATTGTAAATTATATCAAAGACTTCAAGTTAAACAAGACTTACCAGGAATGGGAGATAGATAATTTCACCTTTAGCCTTTCTGGTTTTACAGATAAATCAATTGTTGTTACCGTACCGTAATTGTTACCAGTTTTACATCATCAGTCAACATTGTTACTTCTGATAAATTATTCAAAACAGGAAGCAGTAGAAGTGCTAGGAACTGTACTGTTTTAAGAAATAATGATATCTGCAGTCATTGGTACATCTTCGCAAGCCAAGGTTAATGATTACGTTACACTCCACACTCCACGAACCCTTGGCAGATATAGTCATCGGTGATGTTTACAAACACACAATGGAGGCTTGTGTCATTTTGATGAGATATCTGATCAATAACTTCTATCAATTGATCAAACACTGTGAATGTTTCCCCAAATATTATAAGTCTCTGTATTTAGGTATACTGCCATAACATAGTCGACAAGGTACATGTAGCTCTGTACTGGGCGCCGCAATTAGTTTTTCTTTAATGCGAAACCAAGTCTGAATGTTAAATGCAATTTGATTGAATGCCCTGCGATTCCAGGGCGCGACGGTTTAAACACAACTATATCTGCCAAGGGTTCGTGGAATGTAACCTAATCAGAAGCCTTGGCTAGCAAAGATGTCATGGGTATTGTGAAGACCCATATTGCCTATTTTTGGCCTGTCCTTTGGTCTTTCAAAATGAATTCACCAAATGTTTAATGAGCCTCTTCCTTTAACCATAGTTATATGTTACATGCATTAGTATTCTGAAGATAATCCGGCTTATACCCTAACATTTTTGGTCACCTGAGACAAAGTCTCAAATGACCTTTTCTAATCGCATTTTGTCCGTCATCATGTGTTGTCCGTTCGTAAACAATTTACATTTTCGACTTATTCTCAATAACCAAAAGGTCTAGAGACCTGATATTTGGCATATAGCATGCTGGGGTGAAGGGCTATCAAGATTGTTCAAATGAGTTACCTTAACCTTCATTCAAGGTCACAGGGATCAAATATGCTAAAATCTTAAAATGACTTTTTCTCAATAATCAAGAGGCCCAGAGACCTGCTATTAGGCCTGTAGCATGCTGGGGTGAAGGGCTTTCAGGTTTGTTCAAATGAATGACCTTGAGTTTCATTCAAGGTTATGGTACTTCTTCTCATTAATCAAGAAGCTTAGAAACCTGATATTGGGAATGAGCTTGATCTTGACCATCATTTACGGCCACCAGGCTTTTATGCTAAAATCTTTCAAATATCTTCTGGAGGACCAACACACAGAAACAATATATTTTGCCTGTAGCATGCTGGAGTGAACACATTGACCTCATATTCAAGGTCACATGAATCAAATCTACCAAAATATATCAAAATTCAGATGACTGTTAAGGCCCATGGGCCTCTTGTACTCATCAACTGATGACTATGATCTTACGGACTTGAGCTTTGTGATTTTACCTATTTAACAACAGAATAAAGGTTTGATCATAGAGCATTAATAGGTTATATGAGAAATATTTTGTCTTACTTATCTTCACTCGAATCCTTTGACATTTGACCCCTTTATAATTAAAGTTTGACCTTTAAACCTCTCACCTTTAATTTTTTATCAACAGATAAAGGTATGGGTGTTACCTATGCAAGAAGACATTAACTCAGGTGCCTTATCCAACATCAACCCATCTGTATCATTTCCCAATGAAAGACGAGTAGAAACTGTAGTATGGAACCCAGTGGCTGATGGAGTGCTTGCTGCGTCTGTTTTTGACACTGTCAAAGTGTACGATGTTGAAAGGGGAGATAATAAATATGGTAAATGTCAACAGTCTGCACAATTAAGCTTTGTTAGTATAATCTTGACAGACAGTAACTGATGTAGATTGTAGACTTATAAAATAATTAAATTACATAGATTTTACAAACTTACATGCTTAAGTAATTGAAGGGCAAAATTAAAGTTCAGAGGTTTTTCTTACAAATTCAAATTCAAAGTTATTATAGCCCTAAAATGAATCTAATTTGATAAAGGAGATAATGTTAAAATCATGTTTTTTTTTATATAAGGGTCTGAATGGATACTTCAATATTTCATGCCAGTATTTGTAAAGAGTTGGGACTGGATCACCAAACCTGGACTTTTTGAAATATTATACTTAATATAGAAATTGTTGTAAACAATGGTGTTGTAAATAAATGTTGCATGAACAAAACATTGATGAGCACTGTTTTTTAGCTCTTGGCTGCCATGGTGACCAGATACAGAGTGTGAGTTGGCGGGGAAGTGGTACATCTCTTGTAACCTCATGTAAGGACAAGAAAATCCGTGTACTAGACCCACGCTCGGGAGGAATGGTTCTGGTATGTTCAGTATCTCCATGTCTTCAGTGTATCTGTATTTATCAAGGCTTATAGCATGAGTCCTACGTGATGTAGGTGTCTGTAGCTGGTATGTTTTGTGTGATGTAGTGATGATTAAATACAATTAATATAAACTTGTAAATCCTCAACTTGTTAGCTCACCGTGAGCAAATGCTGTACCTCTTGCATCTGCGTCAGTGTCCCACCCCACTTTAAAGTTTTTGGGATAAGTTTTTAGAAAGCTTCTAAGTCCAAAAGTATATACCTCACACCCTTCTAATTTGGAGTATACATTCATTAGATGTCTAGGTTTTTCGCATTTTACCATTTTGTGGACTTAACTTTTTTAGCCCCAAAATCCACTTTAAAGTTTTTGGGATCAGTTTTTGGAAAGCTTCTTAGTCCAAAAGTCTACACCTCACACCCTTCTAATTTGGTTTATACATTGAGTAGAAGTCCTGAAATGATGTTATAGCAAAATCATGCAGAAAAAGATTATGATTTTTTTCGCATTTTGCCATATTGTGGACTTAACTTTTTTGGCACCAAAACTCACTTTAAAGTTTTGGGGGTAAGTCCAAAAGTATGCTCTCACACCCTTCTAATTTGGTTTATGCATTCATTAGAGGTCCAGGAGTGATGTTATGGCAAAATCATGCAGAAAAAAATTGTGATTTTTTTTGGCATTTTACCATTTAGTGGACTTAATTTTTTGGCACAAAAACCCTCTTTAAAGATTTTTGGGGTAAGTTTTGGAAAGCTTGTAAGTCCACACCCTTCTTATTTGGTTTTTAAATCCATTAGAGGTCTAGGAGCATATAATTTCAAAATGACATGCTTATACATACATCAAAAATGAATGCATAGTGTGATTGCTGCTGCCGGTGAGCTTTCGCAATCATTGATTGCACTTGTTAGTCAATTGTGAATCAGAATTAGGAAAATTGAGTGTGTACCACATTCCTATATTTTCTATAATGATGATAATTCATGACTTATTTTCCTCATAGATTTATGGTGTACTTTAATATATGTGCTTCTATAAACTTTTCCAGCATATACCTTGCTACTGATCTACTGGATAAACTTTAATGGTCAACCATCAGTCCACCTTGGGTGTATTAGTGTGGCAGTTTTAGTTAAATGATGAAACGTTCATAGTTCACAAAAAATGGGAAGGCTCCTATTATTACCGAGTATGTTTCTGAGCACATGGTTTATCAACAGGAAGGCAAGGGACACGGAGGCATGAAGGACTCTCGGGTGTTGTGGCTTGGTGACAAAGACTTCATTGTGTCCACAGGGTTCAATAGCGTAAGTACTAATCATTGAGTTATATATTATACTGACAACATTGGACGGCTACCCCAGAATTATGACACCATGAAGAGCATTTTCTACAAAGGCATTTTTGGTATAATCATCTATAAAGTACTTAATGATGCAAACATTCATTTTTTATAGAAAAGATTTAGTTCATCCGGATCCAGATGTGTTTCTCAATATTTGTTGACTTTTATCTATGAATGGGCATCCCTTTACACATCTCAGAATTTTGATTTCACCTATAATTGACTGTCAATGTCGATCCACATGAGCTTTCTTTGTTCTCCTGAAACTTGTATTTTGCTGAAATGTACAGGTAGCTTAACAAATTAAATGTCAAAATCAAGACCCATGGATAGCCATGATACATATTAACAATTGGTCAAGTTACTTCTGTTTAATTGCAACAGAATAGTGATTTATAGGTTTATAAAATACCACTGGATTTGCTATTTACATGAACCTTAAACTTCTGTCCCCAGGAGAGAAGTAGAGAAATACGCCTCTGGGACAGTAGAAACTTTGGATCATCTTTACATTCTTTAGATTCAGGAAACTCTACTGGGTGAGCATTATTTGTAGTTAGATTTATAATCAATATTGAATTATAAATACATGTATTATCAACAATATAGACTTCAGTTATCCCCCTTTATACCGCCACCTTTTTTCCTGTGCCAATTTTGGCGGTATAACAGGGATGGCGATATAACGTGGGTTCAGTATGATAGTCGTACACATGACCACTTAGGCCTCCAATGAGCAGGAAACAATTATACACATAAACAGTTGATTAATGTTATTTGTATCTTTTAACGACAATAAATTTATGAGTCACAGTCATAAGTTATATTTGTAAAATACTGTTTTAAAACATGGGGTTACAGTTATAAATTATATTTGTAAAATACTGTTTTAAAACATGGGTCGGAAGCAGAGCACAGGTACAGCAAATAATTATAACACATAAGAAAGATGGGGATTCCGCTGTGTTTATAAATAGAACACTAGAGAGTTCCAAATTGACAAAAATCATGCGCGGGACAGATCATGCAGATTGAGAGGTACTTAACATCTTTGTAAATTTGTTGTTTTACAGGAATACTCCAGCCTTGTTTAAATAAATGGAGACTAATAATTAATGTTTACCACCATTTAGAATATTTTGCATTGTCCACTGCATATTCTCAGATTTACCGTTTCCATTCAGTGAATCCATAATTTTCTTCAATGTACTGTATCTCAGTACGGAAAACTGACAAACAAAATCCATAATTTTCTTCAACATACTGTATCTCAGACATATAAAATGTAAAAACCAACAAAAAAACAGGCAGACATAATTAAGGTGAGTAGTTGTTACTTGTGTACTTTGGTAATTTACCTACAAGTAGATTATACAAGCATGACTGATGCCTTAATTCTGGGTGATCTGTTTGACATTTCAGGCAAAAAAACATAAACAATAGTGATATGGATGGGGGGACACAGATCTTTTGTATTCGAAAATGATTGACAGATGGTGATATGCAGGGTATGGCAGTATTCACAGGGTGTTTTATAGTAGGGAAATCTATTCTCAACAAAGTTATGGCGGTATGCAGGGTTTGCCAAACGACGGGCCATTATACAGGGGGACTACTGTATGAACAAGGGCTAGGTTTTTTAAAGTCTCCATGCCTGGAGACATGTCGTTTATTATGGTATTCATGACATACACTAAAATTATTACAAATGAAAACCAAGTTTACAAGTTAAGGTATTAAATATTATATTGTGAAATCCATAATCAATCAAAAAAATTGCAGATATTTCTCAAAAGCAGTATTTCAAAATACCCTTATAATATTGGCCTGTAATTTTGCTAAATATTTTGAGACTAGTCTCTATGGAGTTTGACATCATATGAAATGGAAGTTATTTCCATGTTTAAATTGTAATATTTTGGAATTTTACAGGACTATAATGCCTTTCTATGATAGTGATACCAATATGCTGTTTTTTGTTGGAAAGGTAAGATTCATTTGTTTTCTTTGTAATTAAATAGTTGATAAATAGAGGATATCTAACAGTGTTTACAGTAATACCAAATATATTTCACGAGTGGGGCTAATATTTTGATATTTTTCACGAGTGCGCAGCACGAGTGAAAAATATCTAAATATTAGCCACACGAGTGAAATATATTTGGTATTACTGAAGACACTGTTAGATATTCTGTTTATTGCATTTTTTATCAACGAAAAACCTACCCCGTATGCTAACTAGGCCTACAGCGATAATTTGTAAACAAAACATGTAGTTCCCCCTGTCCAGGTTCTGAGATATATGTCAGGCTTTCTGATTGGTCAATTATTTTGGTATTTTCTAATCATTAATTTGATTGGTCAAATCAGCAAAAGTGATATTTTTCACTAGTGATAAATATGATATTTTTCACTAGTGAAAAATATCACTTTTATAGAATGAATAATTTTTGATATTTCACTGGTAAAAATGTAATAAAGGTGTTTTTCTGAAGATTTACTGTGAAAAGGTTTGAGCTAAAAATGTTCATTCAGTATTCTGGATTGTAATATGTGAAAATCTCAACTCAGAACATAACCCGCCTGGCGATGTTTTAATGGACCGCCTCCATATGTCTGGTCTGAGCAACTTCAGACCTTGGAAACAGGGCCTTGTGATTTCAGATAATTTGTACATCATTAACACATACTTTGTAAACTCTTACCGAGGACAATCATACAAACTTGACTACCGGTTCAACCAATTATCCCCAGATTTACTGTTGATATTAACAAGTTGAAGTTATTTTTACAAGCTTGATTCACTCAGCAACTCAAAATGCATGTTGATGTGAATGTTTGAACTACAGTTAGTACTAGATGGAACCTTTTTTTCCCCTAAGAATTAAATGTAAATCAGCTGATTCTAATTGATGGGCCAGGACTGGACTGACAGGAACTTCCCTTCCCTATGCTTCTAACATAGGAAGTTACCCTTCAGAACACTACTAAAATATTAAGTTTGTAAAACATTATAAAAATGATTATGAATGAAACTAGCCAACTAGAAATTGACCATGAAAGTATTTCACAATTTTGTTTTTCAGGGTGACAACAATATAAAGTATTGTGAACTTACAGATAAAAGTCCATTCATCAACGAGAGTAAGTTTACTTACCATAGGTTCAAAACTGGTTTCATGTATAATGTACAAGCTGAAATACTGTAGGCACAACCGTTCTCATGGCCAAAATTTTTTGAGTTCCCAGTACCAAGTTGTTATAAAATAATAATGTATATTTGCTTAAATGCATGTATAAAGTAGTTATATATTCATAATAATTGCGACTTCATAAAAAACCTGTACAATAGACAAATTCATGCATATAGTTTTAAGGTATAAATTGTACCTGTCATACACGTTACCATGAAATATATTTACAACATCCAGGTATATTTTTTGTGTTAACATTACCATCAAAATATTTTTTAAGATTATGTGGATAGGACGGAACAAATAAAAGGTGTAGCCATGGTTCCTAAACGCCTGATGAATGTGATGGACGGGGAAGTAAACCGCCTTCTAATCCTTACCAACACTGCCATTATACCTACACCATATATAGTTCCTAGAAAGGTAAGTATATTATTATTACTTATTTATCTGGCTCTAGGCATTACCTCACTTAAGGTTTCCTAATTGATAATTAATAGGACTCTCTACATGAGATTCGGTGCTCTATCAAGTTTGTCCATTTGTTTTTGTTTATGTTTTTTTTTGTATCTGCACAATATCTGAGTAGTCTGGTCTAACACACTCAATTTTACCATATGTTTGTAGAAGAAAGTGCTTGCTTCAGATAGCTTTTCAGGTTTGGGTGCCAAAGGTCAAGGTCACTTACTATAAATAGTAAATCAGTATATGAATAATATCTTGATTTATGTTGACAAGCATTACTAATATAAAGGAATTTCTTTAAGTCTGATTTTCCTTAAGCAAGCATAACAGATCTCTTAGGAAAATGTCTCTCCTGTAAACTCAATCTCGAAGTATAGAGCCAACGCCGTACTTCTGGTTAATGTTTGGTAGGTTCCGAAATCCCGGCTTGGATACCAATTAGTATGCAGGGCGATTGAGAATGTGGGTAAATATAAATCGTAAGAAATCAATCGCAACAAGCCATAGGATAGGTGGTTCTTGGGTTTATTTGGAAGGTCGACCGGTTTCGCCCTGAACTAGGGCTTCTTCAGGACAATTTTTTCACAAGATTTTTACCCCTAAAGTACTAAAAATGTGGGCCCATGTTCTATTATTGATGACGTCTATACAATAGTGACGTAATGTACAATGTTATCATGTGACCGGTAACGGTTGTCTAGAAGGTTACTATGTACACAATGCAAATGATAGTATCAATGTTCTTTCGCTGCTTAGTATTTGCTAAACATATATGCAAATTCGGGCCCACTTTTAAATTATTCAAAATATAAAGCATGTAACAATAATACAATAAAGTTAAAAATAAAAATAGAATTATAAAATTATGACAGATCAATAGTTCTATAGTTCAAATGTTTGTTTCATCAAGGCACACCAGGGTGTCTGATGTAGATTTGTAGTTCAGAGTTTTGTAGTCTACAAATTCTCCCTCCGATTGGTTAGGGGATGAAGCCGTGCTGCAGGTGTCACTATCCGACAGTTGAAGGTCTGCTTTGAGCATTTCCATAGCAGTCTCTACAATAGGTCTGCATTTCATGTGAGCCGGTCCCACGGTACCTTTTCCGTCGGCCGGTCTTACTCTAAATTTTACCTGAACTAATTGTGATTTTGATAATGCTTCAAATGGACGTTTGTCCCCTGGTATTTTCGCATCCAATTTAGTGGTGTCCTTTGTTACCTCTGGCTCGATCCCGTATCCTGGGTGTTGTTGTCTCTGATGCCTTGTGTAGCTTTCCATTCTGCCGTATGATTTTTTGCATAACTTGCATTTATACCACGTTTTTACAGGTCCGTGTTTGATACTGGCGTGCCTCCGTAGAGATTTTAGCGATGCATAACTATTTCCGCATCTAATACACGGAATGCGTATTTTAGTCCGAATAATTGTTTTCTTGGCCGGTATACCTATCAGTTGTCACTGAAACACTTTTATAGACAAAGCATGACTCTTATTGAAGGAAAAGGTCTCCTAGGTCAAATCTATCAGTTGTTACAGTTACATCTGTTGTATCTGTGAAGAAGATTGTAGACAAAGTACGAAACAAATTCAAACATGCTTTAATACCTAAATTGTGACACCCTCACCCACTTAGTAAAGTGAAGTATATATTATAGTAATCACTTTGATGTGTATGTGTCTGCATATCTGCCCTTCCATGATAAGCTTGTCTAAAAGACATATTCACACATAACATCACACCATCAAGGTCTAAACACATAACATCACACCATCAAGGTCTACACCTGATTAGATTTTGGTGTTCATAGGTCAAGATAAAAGGCCAAAAGTCATGCTTGGCATCTTTTGAAATAATATATTATTTTTTTTTTAAATTGTGTACAAGATTTCTCTTGAACCCTTGGACAGATCTAGTTCATATTCACATCACATAACATCACTGCATGAAATCCAACACCAGATAAGGTTTTGGTGGTCATCTGTAAAATGTTAAAGGCCAGTTGCATTTGACAATTTTAAGATGAAAAAGATATCTCTTGAACCCTTGCAACAATCTCTGTTATTGATGAGGGTGTAGGGTATAGCTATATGAGCCCTCTCACTCTGCTTTTATCTAATTGAAAGATTCTAAAATTAGTTAACAGTTAATATCAAAATGTTAACTATGAAATTTTCTTGTAATTATATTCTGTTATAATTATTAAGTATAAGCTGTTTGCTTCAGTCTTACAGAGATTACCATGAAGACCTCTTTCCAGACACTTTCTCAGGGGAGCCTACTGTGTCTTCCTCATCCTGGTTCAGTGGAGAGAACGGTCAGGTAGGTATACAGTAACAGTTCTTATTTCATGGTTTGTGCCTATGATGTGTGTGAAATTTATTAGCTCATGTGCTGTGCAACTGTCACCACTGCATTAAAAATAGTTTACCATTAAGATTTTACTTTAAACTTGAAGTAGCAGTATATCTATGATGTATCATACTTCTTCTGCACTTTCTATATATACATGTATACCCTTAGGTCTTGTGTTTATGATGATCGTGATGTACATGTAGTTTTGCACAAATATTGTCTTGTTTTACTAGCATTTTTAGTAAAGATCATCATAGAACATTATTCATCAAGTGACATAGAAATTTTACACATGAATGTGGATTTATGTTTTTTTTTATTAGCTTCTCTGTAAAGCCTTGCTCTGATTCAAACTCTTAACCTTCAAATAGAATTCACAAATCTGTATAGATACAATTTAATTTTAAAATAGCTCATCATTAAATTATTTGTGCAGGTGAAACTGATGTCTTTGAATCCGTCCCGAAGGTCTGATCCCGTTTTTAATCCAGGTCACATATTCCTAGGAAATAGAGCTGATACTGTTGCCAAAACCAACTCCAGCAGGGAGGCAACTCCTGTCCAAAAGGTAAAGAGAGAACTGTCTGAAGTTGTTTTAGTCTCACTTGTGATGGAAAATCACAAAAGCAAGATTATGATGTTATTTTTACATGGTGATATAGCAGTGGCCATATTGGTATTTTACCATAAAATTTTACTATCACCTCTTTTGCTCAAACTCTATCAGCGGAAATTTTCACATGTTATTACCTCGGATAGTGGACAAATCCACATGCCAAGGATTTTCAGGATATATCATTCAGATATCATGGTCAGTACTCTTTTGGATTCTTTTTTGGAAACAGATTTGAAAACAATTGTGTTTGCAGTGTTAGCAATGAAGATTATAGCACTAAAGAGGGTTGGTTATTGTTGCAAAGAAAATAAATTACTTCTTGCTTTGCTGTCTTTTCTCCAAACTGAAGTAAACAATATACAAGTACATGAAAAGTGTCAAACAAGATGGAGGCGGTCCAGAATTTCTGAATATGTATAATTTTATATTTTTTCCATGACTAGCATGATTATATAGGTATACTGAAGATGAGCTGTGTATTGCAGGGTGGGCAGCGATACAATTCGTATCATGATACAGGTGTCACGATACAATATGGATTACGATATATGAGGAACTGATGACCTATTTTATATCTGGTATTCCATTCATGTGTGTGTTTATTGTATTTTCGGAATATTTGAGTCATTGTCGACATTCGTTTACAAAACACATACATTTTGTCTGTCTGTCCCACAAAGCATTCTTGAATTTAGATAATTTGGATTTGAAAGAACTCTGCCAGGCAGCTTTATAAGCCGCTGGAACGGCCTTGTCAGTCATGTTGTTTACTACAAAACGTAAGCTAATGTTGGTCAAGGGAGATAACTACAAATTTTCAGGTATCGCGATACAAAACAAAGATAGACGATGCATAGATGCACCTTTCTGTGATTCAATACATCGATGCATCAATGAATCGTTACATCGCTACTGAAGACGTTTCTAGACTACCCTTTGTTTCTGAATGTGTATGATTTTATATTTTTTTCCCTGACCAGTATAATTATATATACTGACGTTTCTAGACTACCCTTTGTTTCTGGAAATAAAACAGTCCTGTCTGTTTCTTCCTTCCAGCCTGTGATAAGTAAACCAAAGCCTGTGTCCACACCACCTCCATCTGTCACCCAAGTGTCGTCTGCTCCTACCACAAACATTCCTGATGAACCAGAAGATTTACCAGACAGCCAGTTAGAGGAGAGCACTTCACTGACAAGAAATCAAACTGATGAAGAAAAAGAAGTCGTACAACATTCCTCTGTTGAGGTTGCCCCTCCAGCATCTACTCCTTCAACTTCATCTGTCAACAGACCCATGTCCGTTGCTAAAATCAATACACCAGCTAAAGTGTTCTCAAGTAAGTTAACTAATTTTGTATCACCTCTGTGTTCATAACTACCTGATCTGTTCCAGTTTTCACATTTTAACTTGGGCTTTGGGTCAAATATTTTTGGTTTAATCATCACAATGTGATTAACTAAATGATTTCTTCATGAATTGTCTCAAATGATTAACATTACATTTTTAATGAGGGGATTCATTTGCAAATTTGAATGGGGCCGCAGTGGCTGATTGGTTGAGGTGTCCAGACTCTTATCACTAGCCCTCCACCTCTGGGTTGCGAGTTTGCAATCAACGTGGGGCAGTTGCCAGGTACTGACCGTAGGCCGGTGTTTTTTCTCTGGGTACTCTGGCTTACCTCAATCTCCAAAACCTGGCACGTCCTTAAATGACCCTGGCTGTTAATAGGACGTTAAATAAAATAAACCAAGCCAAAAACCTGTTTGTATCTTCTAGAAATATCAATTTTTAATAATCTGAAACAGAATCCTACCAATTAGGAATTCCAGTAAAACGCACAAGTATATGATAACCATAATAAGTTCTGAAAATTATAACAAGCACTGTATTATGATTGTGCTAATTGCTCTTTCCATCATATTCCTATGGGCAATAATTTGGGTGTGCTATTTCAGACATTTCTCTAATCTGTTAAAATCTGGAAATATGGTAAGATTTGAGAGCTCCAAAATAAGTTTGTTTACAGTACAGCCATATGAAGTCATTTCCACAAAATGTAGCTTGATCTTAGCTTCATTACCCGTTATGTCAGTTATTAGTCCCCTGCCGTTTGAAAAACGGGGGGACTATAGGTTTACCCTCCGTCTGTCTGTCGGTCCGTCCGTTTGTCCATCAGTCTGTCTGTCTGTCACGCAATAGTTGTCCAGACAACTTCTCCTAAAGTACTACTCCAATCTTAACGAAACTTGGTATACATGATCAGTATAACATGTAGTTGTGCATCCCACATTTGTTTATTTCGAAAAACCATTTTTCCAAAAAAAATGGGAAATGAATAGGTGCACTTCTAGCTCAGGCAGGGGACTTTGTATTGCTGTTGCAATACTATCCATCCTTGTTCATTATATACTGCATTCATACGCAATACAGTGTCAATGCCACATGTTTATACTGAATTTTTTCAAAATTCCTTTATTATTTTACTGTTGCTATGTTACACATTTGTTGACATGCATTTGAAGTCTCACACAGAGGATGTAAATAGTAATGGTGTTATTTTTACCATGTCGGTTGTTTCCATGTTACAGTGGGTCGTTTGTCAAAGTTCAAATACCTGAAGGGCCGAATAGAACACAAAGATAATCACATAGTGAATGTCAGGAAATTGTCCACAACAATTCCAGGAGAGAGTGACATGTTTGCTGCTAACAGGACGAGGTGTGTCATACCAATAGAGGGCGCTGGTGGTCTGCTACAAGTTCTTGAGGTATTTATTGCTGGAAAAATAGGAAATGTTTTGTTTAACATTGAAATTATACATAATGTCTATCCATGGCATTTATCATAGGCACATTTTGTTAGGGAGTGAAACGCTTATTTTAAAATGCTTTGCTAAGAAATACAAATTTTACTTCTTTTTTAAGTAGTATTTTGCAATACTGACACATTTTTTACAATATATAGTTTGTGGTTATGAAAAAATAGACAAGTAAGAGTTTTGTTGAAATAAAGATAACAATTCCTTAATTTTAGAATTTCATAATTCTAGATAAAACCCTAACGTCAAGATCTTGATACTAATAGTTTCTACTTTCTACATTAATCTGTGGCTGTCACCTCCACAATAAAGAGTTTGTTGAATTCTGAAAACAAATGTGTAGCAAAGAAATGTTTGTCAGTGTTTTTATTAATCAAGTATCTGTACCTCCAAATCAACAGTTTTCCAATCTTGGTCGCCTTCAAGACACAGGCTTACCAGTATTACAACACAAGAGTAAGGTCCTTGACTACGTTTGGGATCCCTTTGATGACAGCCGACTTGTAGTAGGTAAGCATTGTTTGACTGTGTGTGATCCATTTGAAGATTTTCTATTCTTAGCCTACCATCTGATGCTTGTCAGCTATTCAAATCATCCTTCGTGCATGGTCCCTCTGGCCACCTTATACTTACCATTAGAGGTCATACAGAGTCAGTTGATAGGTTTCCTCTGTCTCTGCTCATCTTGTGTGTATTTATGTAACGCCAAAGTTTGTCAGCGCTCTAGCAACTTCATTCCTTGAGGGATATTGATATAGCTGCCAAGAAATATTGACAATCATAATGTTCTTTTGGTCTTGAAAAACATCCCAGATTTTGTGTTGGACATGAAGCTCAGATTGTAATCCATAGTAAAGATCTGTTGTCCATTCTTTTGTAGCATGTGATGATGCCAAGATTTGGGTGTGGAATATCCCAGAGGGAGGTCTTACAGAGACACTAACTGAGGCCTCTCAGTATCTTCAAGGTAAATCTGACCAGGTTTTACATCAGACATGAATATTTTCCTCTTCAAAGCGGAATTCAGCTTTTTGATGTTTACTTCTACCCCTTGTACCACTCCTTTCAGCTTCCCAGTGCAATAATGTTTATTACATACATCCCTCTCAGTATCTACAAGGTAAATCCTTTTACAGATACTTAAACAGTTTATGACATCATGCTATAGTCTCCCTAATAAGAATATGTCCTTCCATCAATCATTGCTATATTGGGAGGCATTGAGAATTCATTTTAAGCTTTTACCAATATCTAATATTCATGTAAAATGCATTGAATCTGTACTACATACGATAATTGGAATGAATTTGCTCACTTAATACTACATATATAGATACATGTTCTGAATGATGAGACATGATTCTCTGTGTAGGTCACATGGAGAAGATCTACTTTTTGCGGTTCCATCCGCTAGCAAAAGACATCCTGGTGTCCTCAGCTTATGATATGACTATCAGGATATGGGACCTATCGTCTGGGTCTGAGGTTCTGCAGGTTGAGGAACATCCAGACCAGGTCAGTTCAGGCACCTGTCACAATACTGAAAACTCAAACAGGTGGTTTTGTTATCCTCTGCTTTCACTGAAATGGGGGATATTAATTTGGGTCCATTTGTCATGCTTGATTTCCATGCAATAACTGCAACAAATGTTAAAAGATTTTCTTCAAATTTGGTAACAAGTTCAATTGCCACTTTTGCCAGACATTATTTGACAGAGTTATGGCCCCTTGATTAACTAAAACCGTTGTTTTCTGTCGTTTCTTTGAAATAACTGAAACAGTTAATCAATTTTTCCAAACTTAATACCAAGATTCAATGTATTAAGGGTCAGCCAAATTCGTGATAGGGTTTGGTAATAAGGTTGAGAAGAAAAGTCTTGTAAAATCTTTGTTTTCTTTATCCTGAAAAACATGTCAGTGAAACATTTATCTTCTAAGACTTTGCTTTTTTCTTCAAGTTTTAGACTTAACTTTTTTCTTCAAGTTTTAAGCAATACATTGTTGCTCAATAGAATTAAACATTCTGTTGAACTATAATAGGATGTTTACTCCGAACCTCAATAATGATTATCTACAATATGTATTAAGAAGGCGGGGGATATGAATTGG
Organism: Pecten maximus; assembly: GCF_902652985.1. Lineage (NCBI taxonomy): Eukaryota > Metazoa > Mollusca > Bivalvia > Pectinida > Pectinidae > Pecten > Pecten maximus. The sequence continues at coordinate 15,706,380 of NC_047020.1, forward strand.
CTTGTTGGGGTGGTTTGTTGAGAAAGGGGATGAAGAAACTGATAGTTGTCGATTCGACCATTTATCATCCATCTGTCTTTCTGTACATCCTTTTCATGTCTGGAGCCATAACTTGGTCTACAGCTAAGTAAATATCATGAAACTTGGTGTGTTTATTAGTTACATGAAGGTTATGAGCAGTGTACTAGATTCAAGGCCCACAACACCTTGTGTTTTGTTAAAATATCTTGTCCATAGCAAATGTTATACAGGATAATTGTTGGATGCATTGGTCATATCAAAACAATCTGCAGTGTGCCAAAGTCAGGACACACAACCTCAATTTATTGCCCTATGTTAAAATTTCATGTTCGGAGATGGCTATACCAGTATTTGAATTAATGCAGGTGAAAATTTAAAATTAATTAATTCTAAGTACTTTCACTATTAAAGTTCATTTTTTTTAAACTGTTCAAATCCTTTATCTTATTTCCTTTGATTCTGTTCATTTTGAATGAAGATTTGTAACAGAAGTACTCATGCATACCGTGTTACTACTCTGCTAGTTTTTGGTGTGTAGATTTTTGACACCATAATTTCTTCTAAAATGGTTTTTGTCTTGCCTGTGACCAAGTCACAAAGTGAGACTGTGTTACTTTTTTCGGCGGCAGCTCTAAAAGTATAAGTACAACTGTAACCAAACTTGGGATGTAGTTAGATCACATAGTGGACATCTCAACACAACCTTCATTTACAAAATATCATCCAGAAATTTCATTGGTCCAGTGACTCTGGAAAAAGGAATGCTAGGATGTTATTTCAACCAAACATGAAATAGTTACATTATAGTATGGACATCTCAACACACCCTTTAGATTAAATGAATTTTTTTTTTTTTTTTTTTGTGGAGAAAAAAACCTAATTTATAAAAGTTTTGAGGAATTGATTTAAAATCTTTTTTGCTTCTCTAATTGATTCACAAACTAATTTATAGTCAAATTGGAATGAAATCTATAATAAAGCAGATGTCTTTTCTTCTCACATTTCAGAAAGTGATTTTTGGGGTAAAAATGACATATTTAGGTGAGTTTTGAGAATTAGTGATTTTACCAAATTTCATATTTGTTTACCACTAGGTGTTCAACGGTGCCTGGAGCCCTGACGGTAAATATTTATCCACTGTGTGTAAAGATGGAAAACTGAGAATATTCAACCCAAGGAAATACCAAACTCCTCTCATGGTAAGAGTTATATAAATATTGAGCATATGCTTAAAAACTTATAATCTTTCACCTATAGGTGATGTAAAAATGGGTAATCTTGATACCAAAGATGTCCAAGTTATTTAAATTATGGATGATCTTAAATAAAATCTCTCTTCCACTTCCAGTTACAAGTATTTATTACAATGCAGCATGCAGAATATATGTGTTGATGTGATATTTTCTCTTATTACATTCATATTGTACTGCAAGACAAACTGTAAAAATGTCTATACTGAATAATATATACACAAACGAAATCGCTGAAGCATAACTGTTTACCTATGCCAGTAGAAACGGATATTTCCAGTCTCTTAAAATAGAATATGAGAGAGTTCCATGATGAACAAATTGGAGACAACATTGAGGGAAAGGTAGTGATTGAGAACTTTAGCATATTGTATCATATGGCGAATTGTGGTATTATTGGGTGGTGATAGGTCAAGGGAGCACTGTATGTATATGTAAGATGTGATGCTAGTAGGTATTTCTTTTATAAATCAGTATGTTTATACCACAGGAGGGTCCTGGTCCTTTAGGTTCCAGAGGGGCTAGAGTGACATGGGTACTGGATGGACAATATCTCTTCATCACAGGATTCACAAAGTAAGCCTTAGGGTTGTGTTTCTTTGTCTTAGGATTGTGCTACTTTGTCTTAGGATTGTGTTACTTTGTCTTAGGATTGTGTTTCCTTGTCATCACAAGGTAAGTCTTAGAATTGTGTTACTTTGTCTTAGGATTGTGTTACTTTGTCTTAGGATTATGTTACTTTGTCTTAGGATTGTGTTACTTCACAAGGTAAGTCTTAGGATTGTGTTACTTTGTTTCTTTGTCTTAGAATTGTGTTTCCTTGTCATCACAAGGTAAGTCTTAGGATTGTGTTACTTTGTCTTAGGATTGTGTTATTTTGTCTAAGGATTGTGTTACTTTGTCTTAGGATTGTGTTACTTTGTCTTAGGATTGTGTTACTTTGTCTTAGGATTGTATTAGTTTGTCATCACAAGGTAAGTCTTAGGATTGTGTTACTTTGTTTCTTTGTCTTAGGATTGTGTTTCCTTGTCATCACAAGGTAAGTCTTAGGATTGTGTTACTTTGTCTTAGGATTGTGTTATTTTGTCTTAGGATTGTGTTATTTTGTCTTAGGATTGTGTTACTTTGTCTTAGGATTGTGTTATTTTGTCTTAGGATTGTGTTACTTTGTCTTAGGATTGTGTTATTTTGTCTTAGGATTGTGTTATTTTGTCTTAGGATTGTGTTACTTTGTCTTAGGATTGTGTTATTTTGTCTTAGGATTGTGTTACTTTGTCTTAGGATTGTGTTTCCTTGTCATCACAAGGTAAGTCTTAGGATTGTGTTACTTTGTCTTAGGATTGTGTTATTTTGTCTTAGGATTGTGTTATTTTGTCTTAGGATTGTGTTATTTTGTCTTAGGATTGTGTTACTTTGTCTTAGGATTGTGTTACTTTGTCTTAGGATTGTATTAGTTTGTCATCACAAGGTAAGTCTTAGGATTGTGTTGCCTTGTCTCTTTGTCTTAGGATTGTGTTATTTTGTCTCGGGATTGTGGTATTTTGTCTCAGGATTATGTTACTTTGTCTCAGGGTTGTGTTTCTTTGTCTCAGGGTTGTGTTTCTTTGTCAGAGTTCTTTTAATGTCCAAAAAACAAAGTAAACCAGATACACAGAGGCAGGAAAATTTATGATTTCCTATCTAAATCAGGAGAGTTAGAATCATATTTTCATTAATGTAGGGAGAAAGCTACACGCAGTTTTGGATTTGAGGTTTCAAATTTTGAATTCATAATGCATTGTTTTATGTAATTAGGAAAGTTTGTTGAATTCGAATTCACTGATTCCTATTAATATGAAATCCAAACATGTCTCTATAATTAAATGAATTATAATATCATGAACTATCAAGTGGCTTGAAATGTCATGTACTAATACAATATTACAATAATCATTCTAATGAAGCTTATATATGTTTTACCACCAGTAAAAATGAGAGGTGCATATCACTGTACGACACTGCTGATTTAGCCACGCCCCTACAGACTGTCGAGCTGAGTGTGGCCCCGCCCATTCTGGTGCCTTACTATGATGAGGATAGCCATACAGTGTTCCTGTCCAGTCGGGTAATCATATATAACACTCTGTATATGTTCTGATTAACATTAAAGAAAATGTAAGAAATGCATTTTTGAAATTTATATTAAACAAAGAGGGAATTTCCAGAATGTTGTATTTTGAGGATTTCCAATGTCATATTGCACTGTTGAAAAATGAACATGAACATTTGAAATCATGAACAAAAACATCCTAAGAAGTTATGATTCTAACAAATTGTAATAAAGACTTTGAGATTAACTTCGCTGTATTTTACATAATAATTGTAACAGGACTTTTGGAGGGCAGTGTTTATGTTGATTTATTTGACGGAAGTCTTGTATCATAGGAACAAATAGTTAAGATATACACTTGTATCAGCAGAACATAAATGTTATCTTTTTAGTGTCAAGAATTCAAATATTCAGGAATAAGCTGTTGTAATGAAAATCTTAATAAATGGCTTCCAAGAAAGTTTGGGAACATTTTCAAACACAATGCATACATTTTTGTTGAAACAGGGTGAGAGTAATGTGTATGCATTTGAAGTGTCAGAGGAAGAGCCTTACATCACACAATTGTCTACATTTGCTGGGGAAGGCCTTCATCAAGCTTACGCATTCCTTCCCAAAATTACATGTAACCCCAAGGAGGTGGAGTTTGCAAGGGCGTGGCGACTAACCTCGACTTCAGTGGAGCCTGTGTCCTTCACTGTTCCTAGAGTCAAGGTAGGTCTGTGGCCATAGTAGAAAGTAAGTCAAGGTTCAGCTAAGGTCATAGTAGATTTTAAGTCAAGGTTCACCTAAGGTCATAGTAAATTATAAGTTCAGGCTCACCTACGGTCATAGATCACAGGTCAAGATACACCTAAGGTCATAGTAGAGGTCAGAGGTTAAGGTTCATGAAGCAAAACATGTAATTCAGCAGTTGGCTACCACTACAAAGTTAAGTCATTTGAGTACTATAACGATGTCCTGAAACAAATTTTGAAGTTTTCTGTATAATACACAATGATTACCAAAAACAGGTAATGTTTATTCATAAGGAGGATTTGATTTCCAGATGGAGTATTTCCAGGATGACCTATTTCCAGACACTCGTGTGACATGGGAGCCGACCATGACTAGTGAGGAATGGCTGTCAGGACTCAACAACCAGGCTAGAACCATCAGTATACAGCCAAAGGGAATGAAAAAGTGTATGATTTTGTTTTCTTGTCCTTTTTTGTTGTGATCATCCAACATACAGTACTTGCTATGTACAATATTGTTTCCAAAGGTTTTTATTAAACAATAATGTGAAAATCGAAAAAAACTTGTTCCAGAATGTGTCTGTATATAATCTTGCATATTTACATACTGGTTTTGTTGTGATATGACACACAGCAGGTTAATGATTATCTCCCTTTATAACAGTGAGTGAAGCCCCAGTGGAGACCCCTAAAACTAGCAAATATGACAGCTATAGTCCTGACACTTACAAAACAGACGAACAGAAAAAAGAGGAGGTGAGTCACATGTTATTATAGTAACGGCAAAACAGTGCTTGGTAAAATTCATAAAACTTGTGTAGTGTAAAGCAGGTTTTGTTCCAAAGACTAGTATAGTGGTAATCAATTGGGCATAGCCCTTGTTATTGAAATTACAAAAATAAATCGCAGTAAACCTGTTATTGTATATCGCACACAAAAAATGCTGATGTCATATTTTTGTACATTTTGCTATTTTATCAGGTTTAATATCAATTTCTGCAAAAATAGAGTTTTAGAATTAATATGTAAAAATACATCAGGGAAAAATTTTTGAAGTTTTCGAATGGAAAATTAATACATGTTTACAGAATGAATTTTAATATGAAATCACAAACAAAAGAATTAGTTAAATATGATTTTTGAGATCTCAATTGAATCAAAAGAGGAAAGAAAGTCATGTGGTCTCATTGGCTTAGATTAACTTGTACTGTATAAAATAATGATTTCACTTTGTACAGTTACTGAGTGCAATGACAAACAAGCTATCAGTGCAAGGAGATCCCCTACCCCAAGACCTGGCAGAGGGGGTCGATTCTGATGAATGGGTATGTTGTTATATATCCTTTAATACTTATACGACCTCTGGATGAGGTCAGATGATGTTAGTATGAAAGTTTGGTGTTGAGCCAACAAGCCATTAGATTAGCATGATAGAAAAAGAATCAGTGATTTTAGTAGCTAGATCTCAGAATATTAAGTGAAAGTAACTACAAAATCCACTCAACTTTTTTTTATACCCCCCGCAAAGAAGTTAGGGGTGGGGTATACTGGAATCACCTTGTCCGTCCGTCCGTCTGTCACAAAATTTGTCCGGCTATGCATTCGCTCATTTCTTTATGGATTTCACTCAAATTTAATATATAGTTAGAGGACCATATGAACTTGTTTCCCCTGCAGTGATTTTGCTATTTAGTCTTTTTTACCAGAGTTATGCCCCTTTTTCATACAAAATGTGTCATAATTTTGTCCGGCTATGCATTCACTTAGTTTTTGATGGATTTTCTATAAACTTTATACAGAGTTGAAGGATGGCATAAAGTTGTGTCTCCAGTAACGGCTTCTTCCGAAAAAAAAACTTTTAACAGAGTTATGCCCCTTTATGTAAAAAATGGTTACTAGCTTGTCCGGCTATGCATTTGCTTTGTTTTCAATGGATTTTCTTGAAACTTTTTACACAGTTGAAGGACTGCATGCACTTGTGCCTCCAGTAAATGCTTTTTCCGAAAAATGCTTTTTACATAGTTATGCCCCTTTATTTGAAAAATGGTTATTATTTTGTCCAGTTATGCATTTCCTCAGTTTTCACAAAATTGGTGTATAGTTAAAAGACCATATGTTGTTGTGATTTTCCCCAAGTAGTCCTTTTAAACAAATTATGCCACTTTAGCCCTTTTTAACAGAGTTATGCCCCTTTTTCATACAAAATGTGTCATAGTTTTGTCCGGCTATGCATTCACTTAGTTTTTGATGGATTTTCTTGAAACTTTATACAGAGTTGAAGGATGTTTTGATGGATTTTCTTGAAACTTTATACAGAGTTGAAGGATGGCATAAAGTTGTGTCTCCAGTAACGGCTTCTTCCGAAAAAAACCTTTTTACAGAGTTATGCCCCTTTATGTAAAAAATGGTTACTAGCTTGTCTGGCTATGCATTTGCTTTGTTTTCAATGGATTTTACTAAAATTTGGTATATAGTTAGAGGACCCTATGAGGCTGTGCTCTATGCAAAGAATTTTGCCAAATTACCAGTTCTAATAGAGTTATGCCCCTTTTTCTTTAAAAACGAGCAAAATTTTGTTCGGCTATGCATTCACTTAGTTCTTACCTAAACATAGAATATGTTTGATTTGGTTATAGTACCATAAATAGGAAGATTCACAAAGTATCCAAACCAATCATGGAAAAGCGGGGGGTATACTTGTCACCCCCTCGGTGACAGCTCTAGTTGAATTTTGTAAGTTTTGAATTAGCATTCATTACTGCTATTAAAATTTATTTGATCTTACATTGATCATTTTGCTATGTATTTAATTTAATTTTTGAGTGATGTCATGATATCGTTTATTACAACTTGGAATTTATTTCTGATCAGTTAAATGTGAGTAAAATTATAAATTTAATATTTATTTATGAGTAAATCACAATTTACACTAGGCCTAACAGGCCTTGACCGTATTCAAAATCTGCTAATAGGCAAAAGAAGTCAAGTGGTGAAGTAGCGACACACTTGCCTTGAACCTGGTGTGATTTCCCATTTTGGTGTGAAATGGAATATTATGTCAAATAAAATCAAAATAGACCTCATGTTAATATCTTTAAAGTGAATATTCATTTTATGGTTTTATTTTTTAACAGGAGGATGATTGAAAACTTGTGTCCCATCATCAAGAAATTTGACAGTCATTTTGAAAAGACATTACAGTATTACCATACAACAACAGTACAAATTAAGTCAATAGTTTCTTAGGGAGGAAATCCATTTACCTGTGTACGTAGTCACTTCCGGATTCGAGGAAAAAGAGATTCTTTCATGAAGGAAGATAAATCCCAAGGAAGGGGCTACAACTGGCATCAAATCAGATATTCTGCCAAAGTGTTTCTCCTTAAATACGGCGTAAACTGCAGTTGTGTTTTCATGGTCATTTCCCATGTCTTTTTGCTTTACACAAATGTTTGAAGTGAGCTGACGGAGACCAAAGAAAATTGCTCAAGAAGTTTTATTTCTTGTTGTGCTTAATATATACCGGGTAAATGAGTTTTCTCCAAGCTGCAGGGACCAGTAAATTTGAACTGATATCCAAGTCATCTAGTTTAATGATTCTAAACCTTGGTAGGAGTATTTATTGATGACAGGAGTGACTGAATGAACATTTAGTGCTAACCGGGACAGAGGAATAAAGGTATTGTGCTTAGAGGGATAAAGATTTCACCAAAGGCAAATTTTGTTTTCATTGTGGGATCAACTAGGTGTCAATTAAGAAATCCAATGTAGAAAAACAAAATGTATTCTTAAGCATACATATGAATCCAATATCGCGCACAAATTATAGGTTATGTGAGGTTAATTTTTGACTCCATTGAACATTAAATGTTACTGACCATGATATGTAAAACCTGCTTAATAAGGAGTAGATATATGTCAGAGTATATCACAGGTGTAGATATGCCAGTTAAGACAAGCAAACACTCCAAATGGCAATTGTTTTCAATAACACTGGTACAGGAGCTTAATAGATACTATCAAACCTCTCCATATAGAGACATGGAGAGGAAAATAAATACGGCAGTCAATATTTTATGTCATGGGTTTGACCTATACATACATAAACCAGGGCTGGAATTCTATTATTTATTCTTTATAATATCCGGGGTATTCCTGAGATGGTCCTTATAGACAGGTGGTCTTTATACGCAGGTTTCCCTGGAAACGTTGTTACTTATATACCATTTGTTTAAAACGTTTTTGTTACAATATATAATATACATGCATTATTTATATTTTCTTATGTTTCTGTTTGTCATTTATGAATGATGTGATAAACTTTTGTGTATATATTATACTATTGTCTGAACGGTCATGATTATAAATCACTGATATTACAGGTTAGTATGTGCAGATGGCCGTGACTCTCAAAAAAGCGACAGATATACAATTGTTAGTGTTGCTTTTCACACAAATTATTAACATTATTGTGATAGGATTTTTATACTATTTTGGCAGTTAAATGTGCAAAACAACACCTTGGATATATAATGGATTACAAAGTGCAATTTCAGGGGGATCAGTTGTATGAGGTTCATAAAGTGGACAAAATTTATATAGATAATAAGCCTGAATGTTACATCAGGTCCCTGTTTGCATTTCCGTCTTTATTGTAATTTATTTTAATCATGATTTTTACTTAAAAGTGCTTTGTTGTTTGTTTTCCTTTTCCTTTATTAATTGTGTGAACAAGATATTGTTTGTAAACTTTAAAAAAAAATTCATTGATATAATAGAAAATAGTAAAAAAAAGTTACCATAATGGAATAGTAAAAACCCAGATACATGTATTAACTTTGACTTAAGGAATAACTTGACCAACTAACGTCTTTTAGAATTGACCAGGTTTTAAATAATGTATTGCTCCTAACAAAATATCGATTAGATAATAACTAGTATAGTGTTCTGAGGAAGCCAATGGAAACCCACCAACTGTATGTAAAGGGGTCGTTATACATGTAACTGGTTCATATTCATGTTACTCAATTAAAATCACCAATTAACAAAGACATATATATATATATGGAAGAATTAGAGATAATATACACCACTTTTGAAAAATTGCATTTAGATACCATGTATATTATTATTACGTACAAACATAGTCCTGTTAATGGACATTATTAGTGTTGCATATGAAACTAAATACTCTGTTTTTGTTTTCATTTTACTGTGTTACAAACCAAGGCATATTCTTGTTTTGTTGAAACCAAAGTCATTGCAATCAAAAGTGGTTTGTGTGTCTGGACAGGTATAGCATGTGTATCTGTTGGAAGTGATGGTTTCAAAGGAAAATTTACAAATACATCTTATCATTGTAACTAATTTCATGAATTTGTACTTTTTTTACCCAAAGATATAATGTAACTGACTGTTGAAGGTGTATTGTAATGATATCTTGTACTAGCTGGACAATTTGGTATTATTACAATCTAATTAAAATAATATCTTTCAATGCCCTTCTGTATCATGTTTCCGGATTATGCTGAGGTAAATTGAAGATGAAGTTTTAATTATATAGTATGTTTCCCATGAGTTCCGCACCTGGTCCAGGAGTAAAGTCTTCCTTTATGGACTGTGCCTTTGGTACATATCAAAGTAATCAACACACTGTGTAATCTTGTTGACCAGGTGTAAGGTATGAACTGCCTGTCATAATTTAAGTGATGCGATAGACAAATACCTATACGTGAACTGTTACATTATGTATATTTGATATTGTATATCGGATCAAAAAGACTCTTTCTAATTCTGAATTATATTGGTAATGGTGGGTGTATAGCCATCATACATACAAAGGAAATCAACCTGCTTTTGTTATTTTTGTTTGGGAATGTGTGTTAGTCCTACACTGGTACACACTTTGAATTATCTATACACAGAGCTCTCGCTTAACTTTAAATCTTCTATACACAAAGATCTCACTGGTACAAACTTTAAATCCTCTATATACAGAGCTATCTTTGGTACACACTTTATATTTTCTATACACAGAGCTCTCACTGGTACAAACTTTAAATTCTCTATACACAGAGCTCTCTTTGGTACACACTTTATATTTTCTATACACAGAGCTCTCTTTGGTACACACTTTATATTTTCTATACACAGAGCTCTCTTTGGTACACACTTTATATTTTCTATACACAGAGCTCTCTTTGGTACACACTTTATATTTTCTATACACAGAGCTCTCACTGGTACAAACTTTAAATCCTCTATATACAGAGCTATCTTTGGTACACACTTTATATTTTCTATACACAGAGCTCTCACTGGTACAAACTTTAAATTCTCTATACACCCAAGTCTCACGGTACAAGTTTAAATTCTTGTACAGTTATGTGGCAGTCCCGCATATATCACTTGTTGAGGACACATCTAAACTAGAGAACGTTGTCAGTGTCTTCAACGTATTCAACTCAAGTCACAATTCATCCTGGGACCGAGATGTTTAAATTCCTACAAGGGTTACTAATTAATGATCAGCCAGAATCATTTTAAGACTTGTAGTAGATTGTGGCTGAACCTGAGTTTGTATGTATAGTATTTAATATTATTTTTTTTATATATATATATATTAACAGAAAAAGTTTGATGAACTGGATCCAGCAAAGTCAATGTAAATCCATTATTTAAACATAAGACATAAATGTTATTGATTTATTAGCTCACCTGGTCCGAAGGACCAAGCTTCGCACCAGGTGAGCTTATGCCATACCGTGGCATCCGTCGTCCGTCCGTCCGTCCATCAACAATTGACTCCTTCTTCATAACCACAGATCGGAATTTGACCAAATTTGGTCAAAAGCATCCCTATGGGGTGGGGACTCAAAATTGTACAAATGGTGGGGCTGACCCACCGGGGGTCTTAGGGGCGGGACAAAAGGAGTCAATTTGGCTAAATTGATATAAACGACTTCTCCTCTGAAACTAAGCAATGGCTATCTCTCATATTTGCCTCGTAGCACCCACTTGGGGTAGGGATTCAAAATTGTACAAATGGTGGGGCTGACCCCCTTAGGGGCTGAGGGGCGGGGCCAAACAGGGTCAATTTGGCTCAATTGATTTCAACAATTTCTCCTCTGAAACTAAGCAATGGATATCTCTCATATTTGCCTGGTAGCAACCACTTGGGGTAGGGATTCAAAACTGTACAAACGGTGGGGCGGACCCCCTGGGGGTCTTAGGGGCGGGGCCAAAAAGGGCCAGTTTGGCTAAATTGATATAAACGACTTCTCCCTTGAAAATAAAAAATGGATATTGCTTATATTTGCCTGGTAGCACCCCCTTGGGGTAAGGATTCAAAATTGTACAAACGATGGGGCTGACCCCCCCTGGGGGCAGAGGGGCCGGGTCAAAAGGATCAATTTGGCTAAATTGACATTTTTAGAATTACAACAAGAGGCCCATGGGGCCTGTATCGCTCACCTGGTTGGATTAGACCAAATGTCAAAATAATGTTCATGTTCAGTTTGTTGTATTTGTCAATCTCAAACAATGCTATATATAGTTACAGTGTGGGGATCCCAACTGCTTTAAAGAAATAACGAAGTCCAGACTCTCTATCGGGTCTGAAAGACCTCAAGAATTGTTTTTAGAACATGCATTCATCACTTTATGACTAGTAGCGATTTAAATGAATTACGTTTATTACCCTATGGGGCCCTGCCCATTTGGCCCCTTGGGGCTCAAATTCATCATTAATGCAAAATCTGTTTCCCTTCCCAAAAGATGCTTCTGACCAAATTGGGTTAAAATCCATTCATAACTTAATGACTAGTAGCGGTTTAAAGGAATTACCTCTATTTCCCCAATAAGGACCCGCCCCTTGGGTCCCTCAGGGGTCAGAGTCACAATTTATGCAAAATCTTTTCCCCTTCCCATAAAGATGTTTCTGACTAAATTGGGTTCAAACCCATTCATAACTTTATGACTAGTAGCGATTTGAATGTATTGCCTCAATTTCCCCTATTGGGCCCCGCCCCTCCGGCCCCTTGGGGGGTCAGAGTCACCATTTATGCAAAATCTTTCCCCAAGGATTTTTCTGACCAAACTTGGTAAAAATTCAACAAGAACTTTTCCACTAGTAGGGATTTGAAGCAAATGTTGACGGACGAAGGACGCCGCGCCATGACATAAGCTCCAGGTGAGCTAATAAAACCAATGTTCATGTACCCATATTGCAATACCAGTGACAAATATACTTAAGCATAGTTCTTGTTTCATATCTCATGAAACCAGGTGAGCGATTCAGGCCCTCTGGGCCTCTTGTTAAAATATAAAGTAAAAGACACATAAAGACGAAGAAGGCAGTCCCTATTGTATAAACTGTGGCAAACCAGAAACAATAGAACACATCCTATTGGAATGTAGCGCCCATGATCACCATAGGTCAGACTTTAAAGACGAAATAGAAAATTTAGATAAAATCAAATTTGATACTAAGTCTATACTAAATCCTCCTAAACCACACGAGACACATTTTCGATCTTCTCACTGCCTATCTCCCTGCTATTCATTATCTAGACAAGATCTAGGATAGCGATACTTAACATAGATTTTTTACACACCTAACGTACGTTATCCCTACGCACACAGCTTTTTAATTTTTTTTTTAATCTCCATGCAGTTACATGGTTCATTTTTTTAGCTCACCTGGACCGAAGGTCCGGTGAGCTTATGCCATGGCGCGGCGTCCGTCGTCCGCCGTCGTCCGTCCGTCCGTCCGTCTGTCCGTCCGTCCGTCAACATTTGCTTCAAATCGTTACTAGTTAAAAAGTTCTTATTGGATTTTGACCAAATTTGGCCAGAAACATCCTTGGCAGAATGGGAGCAGATTTTGCATAAATGGTGACTCTGACCCCCGAGGGGCCAAAGGGGCGGGGCCCAATAGGGGAAATAGAGGTAATTCCTTTAAATCGCTACTAGTCATAAAGTTATGAATGATTTGAACCCAATTTGGTCAGAAACATCCTTGGTAAAAGGGGAACAGATTTTGCATAAATGGTGACTCTGATCCTAAAGGGGCCAAAGGGGCAGGGCCAAATATGGGAAATAGAGGTAATTCCTCTAAATTGCTACTAGTCATAAAGTTATGAATGGATTTGAACCCAATTTGGTCAGAAACATCCTTGGGGGAAGGGGAAGAGATTTTGCATAAATGGGGATTATGACCCCCGCGGGGCCAAATAGGGGAAATAGAGGTAATTCCTTTGAATCGCTACTAGTCATCAAGTTATGAATGGATTTGAACCAAATTTGGTCAGAAACAGGGGAACAGATTTTGCATAAATGGTGACTCTGACCCCCGAAGGGCCAAAGGGGCTGGGCCCAATAGGTGAAATAGAGGTAGTTCCTTTAAATCGCTACTAGTCATAAAGTGATGAATGCATGTTCTATAAACAATTCTTGAGGTCTTTCAGACCTTAGAGAGTCTGGCCTTCATTAATCTTTAAAGCAGTTCGGATTCCCACACTATAACCATATATAGCATTGTTAGAGTTTTACAAATAAAACAAATTGAATATGAACATTATTTCGACATTTGGTCTAATCCAACCAGGTGAGCGATACAGGCCCCATGGGCCTCTTGTTTTTAACGACACAATGACACGTATCTATTTTTTTTTTTTTTTTTATGCAAACATCACGATCCTCAGGATACCCAGGGAGACTGTACCTGGGGAGATTACTACTGATCCCTCCATTAATTGGGTCATACTGAGACTCCAAGAGGTCTGGGGTCTCCTCCTCTGTGACCCAACCCCTTTATGTCAGACGTCATATACTCAACAGTTGTGTCCGCCCCGGGGTGGTCCGAGGTATATCCTCCCTGTTCGAGCTACGTGGCGGTTGATACCACAACACATATATTCCTAAAGGGTCAAACAACAAACACACACGAACATGTGTCACCACACATGTATATATTCTTCACTTGGCTATCCACCCTGATAATAGATCTCCTCCTACTCTGCATCTGTGTCTGCCCCGGGGTGGTCCTACGTTTATCCTCCCTGCTACGAGGAACGTATTTTTCATAACACCAAACACCACATCCATTGTAGGGATACGTACGTCTACATACACACCAAACAAAAATGCAACATGCAGACACCACGGTAGGACATAATGTGTATTGTACAGCTTCTCACCTCGTCAGGTGCACTTAGTAGTGAATGATCCGTACAAAAGCATTATAAACACGCATACACCAAACAAATGCAATGCAATGTACTTATTGTTTTTATTACTCTTCATTTATCTTCTAAAAAACTTTCTGCTACTTAATTAATTTCCTTATTTTAATTCTTTACTGATATCTCATTACCTCTCATTTATTATGATTCATAGATAGACATGTGTGTGTTTTGTTCGTTTTTTTTTATCTCTCTCTCTCTCTCTTTATCATGCTGTAGTAGGTGCACTTAGTAGTGAATGATCCATACAAAAGCATTATAAACTCTCACACCGCACAAAAACACATCGCAACACATGAACATCTTAACTATTTATACACAAAATAGGTAACACAATTTCACATCAGATTTCCACCTACTCTGCAGTTGTGTCTGCCCCGGGGTGGTCCGGGTTGTATACCCCCTGCGACCGTGGTATCTACTCTCTAAAACATGTATTTAAATACACCCACACAAACCCCGAATATAGAGTCTGGCAAAAAACCTCCTCTTTCTAAACCCCCCTCCCTCCCCCTATCTTTTCCTCTTACTATTACTAATCGCTATCAACTGTGCTTTATGTACATAGCCCTGCTCCAGTAGGGTCGGCTTGTAGATGATTATACACAGTAATCAACAGTTTCCCGAAAAACAGTCTTTGTATAGTAACTCGCATTATCACGTAATCCAAATTTCCTATGCTAACCCAAGCCCAGCACCACCTCTTTATAATCACCCTATAACTACACTGCATAACAAACTAGTCTGATCTATACCCTACCCCTTACCCAATCGAAAACACCATGGTTAGCAATACAAAATGGTGTCTAGAATTCCTACTATCAATAACAAAACTACATATGTATATCCCACTAACAAACTACACCTAATTTTTCAAACCAATCTATACTCAATATCTCGCGCTATCCTCTACACTTCTTGTCCTTCGGAAGGGACGTTAATCCGGGGTCCGGTGTACGGTGAGTCACGCCGTGCACGTTAAAGATCCTCTGCTGGTAATTGTATAGGTCTAGATTAGGATAATGTAGGCATTAAGGCAATTCAGTGACAGTCCAAAATTTTGGGTTTTTTGTTTTGTTTTTTGTTTTGTTTTTGTTTTGTTTTTGTTATATAGACAAAAGACATAGAGATAATCGTCTGTCCCTCCCATATTAGATCATTTGGCGATGACGAAATGCGGAACATTGATCCCCAGTAGTGCCCCGACCCACCCCTTTCCCCCTTAGTGTCCTAGGCTCGGTTATAACCGGAACAAGGACGTTAAGCCCCATCAATCAATCAATCAATCACATAAAGACGTCTGACAAAAATCCAAATAAGATATTGCAAACACATACAATCCAAAGTATAAACTTTCTCATAATGCTCAAAGTCATTTCTAGGGAAGAAATGATGTTTGTGGGCATATACGTGCCATTTTCTATCAGGAAAAGGTTGCCTGTTCAGCCATGACATTCATTAGGGCATATTACAAATAATCTTAACGTCTCCTATTCTATTGAGACTTTATATACAAAAAGTCAATGCTTTTCTATAATAAAACGATTTTTCAAGTTTGAGACAACCTACAAAACATCTTCATGTCATTGACCACAATCTCTTCTGTATTAACTTTAGACCATTAACAACCAAAATTAAATGACCATAGCCTTATGATAGATCATTAAATACTAAACAAAACTTCAACAACACATGGACAGAAACCTCTGACAAAACCTCCTAAAACGAGGACAAAATACAAGAAAAAGAGAAAAATAATTTTAAATTATAGCTGTAACACGTGGCACAATGATATTAACGGTCATCTGACTCTAAAGACCCTTATACTATTGTAGTATACATACGCAGTTACGAGTATAGTGGAACTGTTAGCCATGGTGACCATCTTGAATTTCGGGCCGACCCAAAAAGTATTAACCCTTGGTCGGGGACCATCCCAGGATTATTTCAGGCAAGTAAGAGCTGAATCCCCTGATAGAACTTGAGAAGTTTGAAATAGGTGGTGTTCAGGAAAACCATAATTTCATAATCATGTTACAAAATGATCGCTATGACTGCCCTGTAAAAGATTTTACGAGGTAAAAAAACAACACTTTGTTACCCCCTATTATTCCCATCAATTTTCAGATAAATGGTACTAGTTGAACAGGAGAAAAATTCCAATGTGTCTTACAGCCATCTTGGATTTCGGATCGACCCAAAAAATAGCAACCCTTGGTCAGGACCATGTCAGGATCATTTCAGGCAAGTTAGAGCTCAGTCCCACTGGTGGAACTTCAAAGAGTTTGAAGAAGAATGATATGTAAAAATATTGCAGACGGTGCATGGCGGACGACGACGGTCGATGACTATATGTCATCAGATGACCTAAAATTAAGTTACAGTAGCTGGTCGACGTCAACTATAACACACAGCAACCACATTCTCACAGGAAACAAAAAAAGTTAAACAGTTTTGAGGAAACATTCTACTCAAGGAAGTTACACTAAGCCTCTGTGACGTTTCCTTTTTCTGTAGCCCGTACCTCTATGTATGTGCCAATATGTTGATTTCACTAGCTGAACAAACCACGGACAGGCACACGAGTTGTCGTACACAAATTTTGGGTCCTTATCATCTGAAGCATGCCGGTGTCTGATCACCATAAGTAAACTTTCACACGCATGACTTGACTGCATCCAGTTCAAACCCATACATTATAGCACCTTTTATAATTGCTAAACTTGGGTCAGAAGGAATCACAATTTTATATTTGCCTGCAAATTTATCTTTGATAGCCTGTTGCTTCAATGGAGACTCAGCATAGCCCCCGACAACAAGACTGGTGTCTAGATTAATGTAACTGGGGATTTTCTCTCAACAATTTCTCCACTTTACTGACAACTTTTGTTATTGATTCTTCAAAAAAATTCTCGAAAATGGCTTTGTCCATTCTCAATTTGTACTGTTTAAATTCCAAATGATCCTTGAAAGGTGTCTGACTGATAGCTTCCCTCAAACTACACCCTGTCGTATTTTCATATTCCTCTACCAGTGTTAAAGGGATACGGATAGTGATCTTTCCCATTACACCGTTCGGGTCATAAGCACATTTCTTTAATTCGAAATCATCAGCAATAGCTTGCCAGTCAGCTGGATAGTTTTCCTTCAGCTCGGTTAAGACATCTTGACCAAACAACCGTTGAAGAAATCGTGTGAACTCTTCGTTGACCCTGAGACCGCCCCAATAGCCCCCTGTGTGTTCAATGATAACTTTCAGATGGCCATCCTCCAGAACCTCGTGGGCTGTCAATTGTCCCGCCTAAAATGTTTTAATAAACAACATATAAACTTCTTAACAAAGGTAAACACCTTTGTTTTAAGTGAATGTTTTGGTTATCCCTCAAATTAGTATATCCTGCATTTGATCATCATTAGTACAGTTTTGAGTTCTGTGACCCATAGTGATCTTGACCTTTTACCCCTGACTGGATTTACCAAGTCATATTATACCTTCTGACATGGGTTTCTCTGCATCAGACAGTATGAATGAAAACAGCCATCAAAAACGATGATTATAATTTTTTGGAGTTAGCAAGTTTAACCTCAAGATGTACTGCTATATTTCGATTTGTAGTGCTCCACACAGAAGACTTTTTAAGTAAGATATTGGGGTATGAAGATTGGGATAAAAAATAGCCTTTACATCGACGAGTAAAACCACGCGTTAACATCATTGTCCAGTCAATTATATATAACGATACTTACAAGGATAAGAATTTATCTTGGGTAAGATTATTGACATTCATTTTGTTGTGTAAATTTTCATTTTCGATAGGTAAGTTTCTGAAAATTTGCACACTCAGAATCTGTGACAGTAATAAAGAATATAAATTACCTCTAAAGTCCATTATCAAATACTTGGCACCTGCCTGGAAGTTGGCTATAGAGGGTCCATCACCCGGATGTCGTACAACACTGTTAGGTACCCTCCTACAGTACAGGAGTGCCGCCTCAGGCTCCAGGGCCAAGGTCAGCTGATTGTCTTCTATCCCGGCCTGTATAACGGTTACAGATATTACAGAACCAGTCATCTCTTCAAGACAAATATTGTTAGTCTTAGTCTTTATTCACGTTCTTACAATAAAGTTAAAATAGAGACATTTGAAATAGACTGTTGGAGATTTGGGTTGATATACTTTACACTTACTACAGCATTTTCTGGTCTGCAATCTTTACATGTGTACTGTACTGAATTATCAGTGAAATAAGAATGGAAGATTTACATCATGCTTACTAGAGCGTTTTCTGGTCTACAATCTTTATATGTGTACTGTACTGAATTATCAGTAACATAAGGATGAGAGAAATCTGTCAATATTTGTTGTGATTTCGTGTTTTTCAATATGAATGGAGTTGATGTTATTAGAATCAATTGTTTATGATCTATTTTCTGTATTGGCTAATTTATTCATGTAGTCTGTGTATGAGGTTGGACTGAAGTTTATTCAAGACTGAATTTTACCAGAGGCCTTGTTTTCATGTGATGTGTATAACCACACTACCCAAGTGATAAACGTCATCAGCAATGCTAACTATAAATAGCACTTGAAAATAAGATTTTTCATCAAATTGAAATTATCAGCCAGTTTGCTTACATTTGAAACTTCATTTAAGCATTGATGTCATTTTTTTTTTAGTTTCATCGGGGTATGAAACAAATTTTGTTTGCAAACAAAATATGTTATAATTAATTTTTGAAAATGATTTTCTAATTTAAAACATGTTTTATGTACAATTTTACTGGTTTTAAATGGGATTCTTTATCTCTAATCAATACGCAACGTCAATTGTATTGTTACGTCACATTTTTCGCGCCATTCTCTGAATTTCTTTCATAGAAGAATGAAAAGAATTTTTCGACCAATCACATTTTAGTATTTACCATGAAAACAAAGAAAAATTAATAATACAACTTTGTTAAGAAATGTTGCTTTATCCTTATCACTATTTCGATTGTATCACTCAATCTGCTATTGCATAAAGGAATATGAAACAAGTTCTTATAAATGCTACTACTGCTCCATTGAAATACACAATACTTCAAGTCAGTATTTCACACTGTTAAATGGTCAGTGATATATATATAAAAAAATCAAGTAATACTGATTCCTACCAGATGTGCTGCATCTCTCATGAACTGTTTGGCTTTCAGGTTCGAGATGGCAGGTACTGTAAGCACCCAGTGGATATCAGACTCGAGAAAATAGGCTTTAGTATCTTTAGCATTCAGATCTTCTACTAACTTGTACTTAAAGAACTTCATGATAGCAGAAAACACTCTGATAGCTGGCATTGTCTTCCCATTCTCTGACTCAAGAATTGTATCCGTTGTAAGTTCATCCTGTAAATGTGATCAAATACATGTATTACTAAGCAATGAGCTTGATTAACAACAAGATGATGATGATGATGATGATGGTTCTGAGTACTTAACCTGGAGGTCTTTCCAATGCCTCAGCCACTTCTGTCGTTTGAATCCAAATGACAATGGTGATCAAAAGTACCTAGTAAATTTGGTTCAGATAATTTAGAAAATATATGTTTGTATGACTTAAGATTAAAATCCAAATAATTCTTTTTAGGTCATCTGATCCAAAGGGTCAGGATGACCTATAGATATCGTGTTCCGTCCGTCGTCGTCCGCCGTGCGTCGTTCGTAAGACTTTTTTTATTTCAAAACGCTACTCCTCCTTAACCCTTGGGTGGATTACTTTCAAATTTGGTTTGAAGCATCATTGGGGAGGACAATCAATTTTATATAAATGAGGTTGGTTTGACCACTGGGGGGCAGGCCCCAAAAGGGAAACTTTGGTGAATTTTTGCTTAAAAACCCTACTTCATCTTAAACCTTGGGTACCCACGTACAACCAGGTTTGAAACATCATTTGGGGAGGGCGATCATATTTTACATAAATGAGGCTGGTATAACCCCTAGCCTAGGTCCCGAGGGGCGGAGATCAAAAAGGGGAACAACTTTGGCGAATTTTTGCGATAAAATCCTACTCCTCCTTAACCCTTGGGTGGATTACAACCAAATGGTGTGAAATATCATTTGGAGGGGGGGGGGGGGGGGGGGGGGCAATCATATATTATATAAATGAAGCAGGTCTGACCCCTGGGGCCACAGTAGCGGGGCCCTGAAGTTGGAACTTTGGTGAATTATTGCTTTAAAACCCTACTCCTCTTTAACCTTTGGGTGGATTACATCAAAAGTTTGTTTTAAACAATGTATTGGGATGGCAATAACAATTTATATAAATGGGGCTTATGGGGCCACTGGGGACAGAGGGACAAACCCCAAAAGGAGAACTTAACAAAACTTTTGCTTTAAAATCGTTTTCCTTCTTAATGCCTTTATTGATTACAACCTAAGTTGGTTTGAAACATCTTAAGGGAACAGCAGTCATAATTTATATAAATGAGACAGGCCTGAACCCTTGGGAAAGAAAGGTGGGGCGCCCAAAAGGAGCACTTATATTAAATATTGCTTTAAAATGCTACTCCTCATTAATGCCTTAATTGATTACAACAATATTTAGTATGAAACATCATTGGGGAAGGGAAATCCCAAATTGATATAAAGGAGGCTTGTCCAGCCCACTGGGACAGAGGGGCATGCCCAAAAAATGGGAACTTAGCTGAAACTATGGATAAAAACCAGATTTGATCTGAAATATAACTGACTGCGTAAAGATAATGTATGGTAATGTTGCTGGATTGAGGGGTGTGTCCCTGCTGTAAGTGTTTGTCAGATGACCGTTAAGGCCCATGGGCCTCTTGTTTAGTATTAGGATTCTTACCTGTATTATTCATTATCATACTGATGTATATCCAAAAGGATTTTGAACATCAGCTTTCATATTGCGACCTTTAACTGCCACAGGTGAGGAGTACTCCTTCTTTTTTGTAAAAGATAATCAAAATCTCCTTAATTGTACTAGACTAGAAGTGGTTTAAACAGAATTTGATGGATGATAATAAACAACTGACCAGTTTTTTTCTGTCTATATATTTATCGCAAATGCTGCTCCACAACATGACTGAAAACTGGGGTAAGCTTATTCATGATTTTACTCAATTTAAACTTTCCATCTAAACTAAACGAAATGGAAATATACAAGAGATTATCCTCAAGAAAACATGGCACTTTTAAAAAGAGTGAAATATCTGCAGCACCAATAGATAGGACTGTTTGTATTATAACTAGATCTATATCGCCACTCACCTTCTGTTCATACAACTTCATTTTGAAATTCCTAAAGAAATAACAGTTTTCTATGGCATTTTCATCGTCTTGGAATTCTGAGATGGCTTCATATCGAAAACTTTTGAAGTTTTTGTCGAAATCCAGTAGTACACATGTTGGTGCTTTTGCCGTCATTCTGGTTTTTGCAGCCCATGTGTGTATCTGTAACTGAGGACCTGCTGGATGCATGTACCCATCTTTTGTACAATAAGCTAACCAAGAAAAGGTATTTCCAATATCAAGAGCTGCCACAGGCCAACGTGATATCTTGACACTCTGAAAAAAGAGAAACATCAAGTAGTTGTTTTCATGACAAAAAAAGTTTTATAATATGAATATTTTTGGTTTTAGAAACACAAAATGTCGTTTATAATAAGCAATAGAGCCAGATTGCTCCCTTTTGGCCCCGCCCCTCAGTCCCAAAATCTGAAGTTTTGTGAGGGCCCACCACCAAGGGATGCGGCCAGTCAAATATGATCGATAATCATCGCTTAGTTCACACCGTAAAAACTCCAAATGGCCGCCAGTCTCAAATTCCTGAGGTGTCAAAGATAAATCATGACTAACTTTAAAAATATATATACTAGTAGGCTACCACAGTACAGCTATCATTAAGACACTGCAATACGAAAGTTAACAATTTATACATGACATACCACTTCATCACCTATATGACTAGTACCGAAAGCGGCCTACCTTTCCTGCCTGGGTCCCCATGTTTATACAGAATCTCAAGTTCTCGTGATTCAAATCTGAAAACAGAGCATGGAAAATAAAGCTTTATCAATAGTAGTCAAGTGATATCACTGCAATAGTGTTAGTAAATAATTAATTATGATAAATGACTTTGGTAGTAATTCTTATTGCTGCATATTTTGTTGGTAAATGTAAACTTGTATTCTTTAATTATACTTTCGGTTTCTATATGCCTAACACTATATAAATATTCCAATTACATAAAATGTTGTATTGAAGACAATGCAGTATGTATGGTAAGTCGGTAAAAATGGTATTCAGAATTTGTAATTACCTGATGGGCAACTTCTTAATGCATGGTTTATATTTATGATTTCTTCGATTCTACGTACTCTTCGAGGAAACCTGAATGGTTTTTTTTTAAATAGGGTTCAATGGATATTAAGGACCACAAATGTGTTTTTCTGATGGAAAAATGGAGAAAATAATTTGAGGGCAGTGTTCGCAGAAAGTTATTCTGGTTTTGAATTCACTTGCAGGCGTCTATATACAAATGTACAAACCAATGGTGTTGCAGTGTTAAAGATCGGTATATCCGACATTCCGTGTGGCTTTTCACGATGTCATGAAAAAAACCCGACATAGATTTGACATCCCTCTCTCTTTGCCACCAATGTTGACTATTGCCTGGGAGTTGGCGAACAACAACAGTCCAGCGTTGGAATAATTGCCGATGCTTTTAATTTCTCAGTGTGATAAAGATGACGTACATGTTCGCCTCTTAGTGGATCCTCTCACGATCACAGGCGCTTGCATAGAAAATGTGATTTTCATTTTTTTTTTATTTGACAGTGGTATGTGTAATCTGTTAAGCTCACAGATTACACATACCACTGTCAAATAAAAAAAAATTGAAAATCACATTTTCTATGCAAGCGCCTGTGCTCACGATTAATAACAAAATGATGTCTGTCAAATAATTTAGGTATGTTATATTTCACAACATACGTAAGGGATTTAACGCGCAACAGGGCAGAACTTAGGCCTTTAAAATGCCTGTCACAAGATAACTTATCTATATGGCCCTACCAGACATTTCCAGTTATTGACGTAGCGTACAACGTGCACGGAGACGGACGAGTACTTGGCAATTTATGGGGGTTACAAAAAAGCAAAAGGATTTTGTTCGAGAAAAGTAAAGATAATAAATGATACATGTGATAAATGTGATGTATAAGATAAGATAAACACAGGGCTTTACATACATTTACATTTATAACTAATTTATAACCAGTAGTAATTTTAAAAGTTGTTTGGAGGATGTTGACTCGGCATACGATAACGCAGTGATAAGCCTGTAAGCATGGTCAGCCGGATATGTTCAACTGTCACTCTGTTTAGATTAGGTGATATGAAAACGATTGAACTTCCGTGGCAATTGTTGATGATGAGCAGCTTCTCGGACTATTTCCGGTATGGTGTAGGGCGTCATCAAGTGTATCGATTAGGGAAAATCTTGTCTCCAAGTATGATGCATTAATCCGGAAAGGGAAGCTGCTCATTTGGACCTATGTTTGGCATATAATTTTTAATATGGAAATTGTTTTGGTGTCCAAGAAAACCACTATGAACATATCGAAATGTATCAGTATTGTCTATAATAATCATTATATGCATGCAATTAATACTGATATCTTTGACCACTATATTAAAGCCACTGTGACAACCTATATAGATAAAGAAATTGTGGCACCATCATACATAATACAGATGATATACAATGTAACTGTAGCTTTGTTTTTCTTGGTTATGTGTTTATAATTACACGTACTTTAGTCACTAAAAGTGGGAGAATGAAGAACAAACCAATGTTAGCATAATAGGCGATGTTTACTGTGTAATTGGGATTCTAGAAAAAAACAAACTTTTCTTTAAATACAACCCCTAGAAATCGCCTAATACGTTTCGATGTCCGTGCACATAGCACGCGTACGTCTATTACTGGAGATGCCTACTAAAAACTATTTTGAAAATAAAAATACTTGCCAACCTTCCTACCTTATTTTCTGGTATGTCAGTGGAAACACGGGTACTTTTTATGCATTAGAGACATTTCTTTTCTTCCTTCAACCATTTAAAAAAAAAATAAAAAAAATAAAAAAAAAATAAACGAAAACAAATCGACTAAATTGTATGTTTAGAAGTGTCAGTTTGAAATGATCCATACCGCTGTGTAACATATTTTAAACTCCGATATAAAACAATGTCATTTTGGTTAGGAATATAATCAGTGAGAATGTTTGATGTGCGATATTGCAACAAATTAAAATACAGCATTTCTTTATTTGTTATTGTTTTTTAACACAGTATGGGATATATTGGCCCCACGAGGCCATTGGTGTTAAAAAATATTGACATATAGAATTACACGTAATGATGTCTTTCCTTACGCGTTTTGTTACTATGGTAAGTTTTAAGCGAACTTCCTATGTCGTCCGTCCGTCCGTCCGTCTGTCTCACTCAACATCTTTGTGGGGGTGCATTCACCGATTCGTTGCGTCAAAATATCTTCGTTGCCTATAGAAGACGGATTTTAAAGTATTTTTACCCATAATTATAGCTTTGATTACTTCTTCTCTGGACCTAAGCGATGGGTATTGCTCCTATATGACTGGTAGCATCTTTAAGCGATGGAGATTCAAAAAGCTACAAATTGTGGAGCTGAGGGCCAGGACCAAAAAGGAGCTATCTGGCTACCTTACTATATTTTGAAACCGTTGAGATCCTCACCCCATAGCCATATTACAGCATTGCAGGTCACCAAGGGGCAGTTCTGTTGTAAAAATAGACCCTTGGGACTTGGGTTCTTGGTCATATTTTTGAACCCGTGGATATTTCCACCCTCTAACCATATGAAGCATTGCTTGGCATCAAGAGATAAACGACAATCATGTTGTAAAAACGTTCACTTGGGTCTTTTCACACAAATAGGGAGCCTGGACTTCGCTTCTGGGTTATACCTTTGAAGCAGGCGAGATCTCCACCCCATAACCATATGTAGAATTGTTCAACATCAACAAATAGATGTATTAGCGAATTGAACATGAACATCATTTTGAATATTGGTCAAATCCAAACAGGCGAGCGATACTTTGGGCTTTCATTGTTTTAAAGATATAACTAGCAAACAACACAAAAAAGTCTGATGTTGTATTTTCGTGCGATTTTCGGTTTTGCTGTTTCAAAGTTCATCAATTCATGCCAAAGTAGATAAAAAAACGGAATTATTTTAAACAATCAATATGCAAAAACAGATCAACAAAAGAACGTAATTCTGAAGTTTTCAAATTAAAACTTTTACAATATAAAAAACACAAACAAAATGATTAGCAAATTATGATTTTAGAGAAAATCAATTAATTCAAAGGAAGATTTTTTTTATTAACAGAAATCTACAAAGTTTGATAGACTGGATCCAGCAAAGTCAATGTAAATCCATCATTTAAATATAGAACATAAAGGCTTATGATCTATTAAAATATAATGTAACAAATCATGGTATATTGATTATATTATTCTTTAATAAGGCAAAGTTGTAGTTTCTGTTTAGCTAGGGGTGAGTTTAATTTCTAATGAAGTCTTATCTAAATCTGGATTATACTTCTATCTATGCATGGGTATTCCTTTATACATTTCAAATTTTTAAATTTACCTATAATTGACTGTTAACTTGCTTTTCAAGGTCAAAAGAGGTCAATGTTTATGTTTTTGTGGAGTCAAATCTGGTCAAACAATGCTTGCACTACCTGCTATAAACACTCGTGAGCATAAAGGCTTGGTTATTTTGTACAGGAAGCTGAACAAATTAAATGTCAAAAGCAAGACCCGTGATGCATATTAACAATTGGTCAAGTTACTTCTGTTCCATTTCACCAGAAAAGTGATTTATATATCTTGTATATTATCACTGGATTGTTTATTTAAAGGAACCTTAATTAAAATGATAAAGTTTCTCGATTAGCTATGGTGGAGCTTACTTAGCAATCAAATCTTGAAAAGGTAGTTACAATAAATACCACATGCTGACTTAATTTAAATGAGATGAAGAGACATACATTTACGTGTAATTCTTATACTTACATGATAAATACAAAAATAGCGAATGTTGATAATATTTCAAATTCTAATCATTTGACAGCTACGTATATATACCTTAATGACAAGGAAAACAAAAATTAACCGAACAAATCAACATACATATTACAGACACATAAATATAACAAAAATAATTTAAAAAAAAACAAATAAGATATTGTAAACACATTCTAGCCTTAGTATAAAGTTTTTCTCATAATGCTCAAGGGCATTTTGATGCAAGAGATTATGTTTGTGAAAATGTTTCTGTCTCTCAATGCTTATCAATAATAAAACGATCTCTTAAGGTAGCTAAGTTGAAGACAATCCACAAAAATATCTTTCTGTTATTGCAGCTAAGCAATGAATAAAAATTCTGTTGTCACAGCTACAGAGCTACAATATCACAGCTAGAGAACATAAAAATTACCTAAGGAGAGCTACGATTTTGCAGCACTGCTATGGACAATAGTCACACGCAGAGAACATACTAATTCTCTATGGAGAGCTACTTTTTGCAGTAATGCTATGGACAATAGTCACACCCAGAGAACATACAAATTCGCTATGGAGAGTTAATTTTTGCAGTAATGCTATGGACAATAATCACAACCAGAGAACATGCAAATTAGCTATGGAGAGTTAATTTTTGCAGTAATGCTATGGACAATAGTCACACCCAGAGAACATGTAAATTCTCTATGAAGAGCTACTTTTTGCAGCACTGCTATGGACAATAATCACAACTACACAACATACAAGAGAGGTATATCAATACCTCTAACACAAGGTATAAAAAGTGTGGTATTACACTTTAACAGGTTAATATATACATGTACTGGTTATATAATAATTTTAATTTAATTCCGGTATAAAACAGTAATTAACAATATGAAGGGTAGAAGTTAAGAAGACAAGTATGGTGTTCTAGACGGGATACCATTACACACTGACCAGCTATTCCGTCTTGATATTTGGTATTCTTTGTTCAATGATCAGTTCAAAGGAATTTACTATTCCCTTGTACATAGACTGATGCCTTTTTAAAATTTGATTTCATTTGAATTACATTAATTGATTGTACATTTTTTCGAATTTGAATAAATGTACATTTGTATATATCAAAGTTAATGAGACCCGACGGCCAACATGTGATGAATCAGCTTGACACACAGCCAGTCGTGCGTCAAATTTGATTTTGTTGCATATTTGACCCGAGGTTTCAGGTAAATTGATGCCTTGTATATAAAATACTGCTAATATTAAAAACGATCAGGTAAACACAATTACTGACGTCCTGGAGGGAATACTGCGCATATGAATGTTAGTATCCCCGAGTAGATATTTGGTGTGCTAGTGCCTACGGAACACCGCAAATTTCGAAAACTGATTTACATTATGGAAAAATCCTAATCATCACAGATAGAGCGTTATAACTATGTTGGTTGTTGATGCCAGTTTTTCTCAATTTCACTCTAAATAAATAGTAAAGCTAGAGCAAAATATAATTGGCATGCATAAGTGCAGATGACGTGAAGGTCATTATCGCAAAATAACAGTACATTGTTCACATTGTGTAGGTGAATACAAATACAGCATCTCTCCACTTGAATCAGGGTATATTTGCTAAATCCGTGCTACACCTCAGACCGTTATCAACAAACCGTTAACACCAAACACCAACATCCTTAAATGACTGTTGATATGTCATTAAATACCAAATCAAACCCAAAGCAAGCAAAGTTCCAACAAACCTTGTACAGAAACATATGTCAAAACAAAGCATGCTGAAAAACGATGAAAATCCATGAAAGATAATTCTATCATCGACCTTGTTGTTTACAAGTGTAAGTTGCAACTATAAAAATTAATTATCATTAGCTGGTCAGCTGTAATAAAAAGGTAGTTTTTATTTTTCCATACAAACAACCAAAGTTATAAAGTTAAAGTTTTGAGAAAATCTTCTACCCAAGGAAGTTACAGTAAGCATTTGTGACGTTTCCCGTCCTTTTCTCTGTAGCCTTTACCTCTATGTCTGTGCCACTGATGTTTATTTCCAGTGTTACTGTGGCGTCCAGACCTCGCTGTCTAGGTGACAATTCCACCCCTACAAACCCTAAGCAGGCACACGAGTTCTCGTACACAAATTTTGGATCCTTGTCATCTGAAGCATAGAAATCGAACCATGCCTGTGTCTGATCATCATTCACTGGGTGGTAGTCTTTACCATCCTGGAATGTCCCATACTGCACCAAGTCGCCTTTGCTGACATGTATGTCAAATGCATCATCCACATAGCTGTGTCTGCCATGCTTCCACTTTTTCTTAGGGTCGTCAAATCCCTCTAAGAATGTTCTTTGGTGGCCTATTCCATAGGTATACTTACACACACGAGACTTGACTGCATCCAATTCAAACCCATACATTACAGCACCTTTCAAAATTGCTAAATTTGGGTCAGAAGGAATCACAATTTTGTATTTGCCTGCAAATTTATCTTTGATAGCCTGTTGCATCAATGGAGACTCAGCATAGCCCCCGACAACAAGAATGGTGTCTAGATTATGTAACTGGGGGTTTTCTCTCAACAATTTCTCCACTTTACTGACAACATTTGTTATTGATTCTTCAAAAAACTTTTCAAAAATTGCTTTGTCCATTCTCAATTTGTCCTGTTTAAATTCCAAATGATCCTTGAAAGGTGTCTGACTGATAGCTTCCCTCAAACTACACCCTGTCGTATTTTCATATTCCTCTACCAGTGTTAAAGGGATACGGATAGTGATCTTTCCCATTACACCGTTTGGGTCATAAGCACATTTCTTTAATTCGAAATCATCAGCAATAGCTTGCCAGTCAGCTGGATAGTTTTCCTTCAGCTCGGTTAAGACATCTTGACCAAACAACCGTTGAAGAAATCGTGTGAACTCTTCGTTGACCCTGAGACCGCCCCAGTAGCCCCCTGTGGGTTCATTGATCTCTTTCAGATGGCCATCCTCCAGAACCTCGTGGGCTGTTATGTCAATTGTCCCGCCTAAAATGTTTCAATAATCAATATATTAACTTAATTCTTTACAATGGCACTACAGAGAGGACAATCCTCTTACGAAGTTACAACACATATTTGTTTAAAGTGATTGTTTTGATTGTCCCTCAAATTAGTATATTATGCATTGGATCATCATTGGCAGTTTTGAGTTCTGTGACCCAAAGTGACCTTGACGCTTGACCCCTAAGTGGATACGCCAAGTCATATACTTTCTGACATGGGTTTTTCTTCATCATATACAACTAGAAGTATGAATGAAAATAGCTAACAAAAACCATAATGATAAATAAGTCACGCTCGTCAGCTAATACAGTTCCAGTATTTTGGAGTCAGTAAGCTTTACCTCAAGATGTACTGCTTTATTTCAATTTGTAGTGCTCTCCAAAATGGCTGTTTAAGTAAGATATATTGCCAATATAGTAACTACAGGTAAGCATTTCTCTTGGGTAGGATTATTAGATAAAGAATATAAATTTACCTCCAAGGTCCATTATCAGATACTTGGCACCTGCCTGGAAGTTTGCTATAGAGGGTCCATCACCCGGATGTCGTACAACACTGTTAGGTACTCTCCTACAGTACAGGGATGCCGCCTCAGGCTCCAGGGCCAAGGTCAGCTGATTGTCTTCTATCCCAGCCTGTATAACGGTTACAGATATTACAGAACCAGCTATCTCTTCAAGACAAATATTGTTAGTCATAGTCTTTATTCATGTTCTTATAATAAAGTTAAAATAGAGACATTTGAAAAAGACTGTTGGAGACTTGGATTGATAACCATGAGTGATTTTGTTCATGTTCACTTCAACACGTTCTGGTATGCAATCTTTACATGTGTACTGTACTGAATCGCATAAGAATGGTGATTTACTTCATGCTCACTAGAGAGGAAAGCCGGAATACCCGGTGAAAAACCACCGACCTACGGTCAGCATCAGGCAACTGCCCCACGTGTGTTCTGTCTGTAGCGCCAAGGGGAACCTACACATGACGTCTGAGGAGTAACCCTCTGGTTTATGGACGAGCGACGGACAGACGCATGACTGAATGACGACGGAAGGAGGATGGACTATGGATGCAGGGTGATTTGAATAACCCACCAACTGATGATTTTGGGCTAAACCTACCAGATGTGCTGCCTCTCTCATGAACTGTTTGGCTTTCAGGTTCCAGATTGCCGGTACAGTAAGCACCCAGTGGATATCGGACTCGAGAAAATAGGCTTTGGTATCTTTGGAATTCATATCTTCTACTAACTTGTCCTTAAAGAACTTTATGATAGCAGAAAAAACTCTGATAGCTGGCATTGTCATCCCGTTCTCTGACTCAAACATTGTGTCCCTCGTAAGTTCATCCTGTAAATATGATCAAATGAAAAGTGAATATTGAGCGATTCACAGATATTATTTTTTATATACAGGTATATATATTTTACATTAACAACTTAGATCAAAAGCAATCAGCTAGATTTGCAATAAGTCAGTCTGGAAAGGAACTCAATGCATAAAAATGTATTCAAATATTTCCCCCCTGAGTATCTACAGAATGGTCTATACTTGTTTTAAGAGCCAATGAGGTCTTTCCAATGCCTCAGCCACTTCTGTCGTTTGAATCCAAATGACAAAGGTGATCAAAAGTACACAGTAAATTTTGTTTGAGATCAATAGACAGAAAACGTATGTTTATATGACTACAGATTAGAATCCAAATGATTCTTGTGCTATAAACCAGAAACTCTCCAGGATTGAAACCAGACTCCTTGTCCAATCCCAGACACCATAGGGACACAATCTCAACCAGTCAGTGTTACAATCAGAAATGGACTATAAAATGATCTTTGAGTACTACATGAGGTTATATTCAAGAAAGTATGGTGCTTTATAAAGATTAAAATATCTTCAGCACAAACAGTTAAGAATGTTTGAATTATATAACTAGATCTATATCAAAACACACCTTCTGTTCATACAACTTCATTTTGAAATGCTTAAAGAAATAACAGTTTTCTTCGGCATTTTCATCGTCTTGGAATTCTGAGTTGGCTTCATATCCAAAACTTTTAAAGTTTTTGTCGAAATCCAGTAGTACACATGTTGGTGCTTTTGCCGTCATTGTGGTTTTTGCAGCCCATGTGTGCATCTGTATCTGAGGACCTGCTGAATGCTTGTAACCATCTTTTGTACAATAAGCAAATCCAGAAAAAGTAGTTCCAAAATCAATCGCTGCTACAATGAAACTTGATTTTTTGACACTCTGAAAAAAGAAATCATCAGCTAGCTGATATGTTTCAATGACTACAAAAGTTGTAAAATATTGACAATTTTTTAATGTAAAATACTGTCGCAAATGGAGATGGTCTGCTAAATACTTTAATCTAAAATTCTAATTTCATTTGGAAATGACGTACCTTTTTACCAAACAATAAATGTGTTTTCTGTCTGTGTGTGCCTTCATTGGACAATGCTGAAGTACAATCTCCTTGGAGTACTGGCCTCTGAAAGGAAAGATTTGTACCAATCTCATTGAATTTGATGTAAGATCGTCAAAACATCAGGCCTGCCTAACAGTTTTAAAGATATGTCTTTTACTTGAAATATCTCCATTTAAAAGCTGAATTTTATCTACAATTTTATCTACGCTAAAATTAAGATCATCAGGGTATATTATTAAATCATTTCTTGGAATTAGCAATTTCAATGAGTACAGATAATTCTAAATAGACTTGAACATTACATTTCAAATAATAAGAGGCCCAATTGGTCTGTATCGCTCACCTGATTCTACAGCAACTTTGAAATTGATCTAGGTCATTTCTGCTGATGCTAAGCTGATTACCACTTTAGTTAAGTACCAGAGTAGGCAAGGTATATTCATGTCAATAAATTTTCTAGTCCTTTTTTCCAGCATACTATATGGCCTAATAGCAGGTCCTATTTGACCACTGGGACCTTGAATACATGTCAAGGTCATTCATCGTCACAAACTCGGTAGTGCTTCATTCAAGCATGCTACGGGCCCAATATCAAGTCCCTGTTGGTTATAAAGAGGTTGTTTAAATATCTGGGCCTATTTCACCTCTATGACCTTGAATGTAAGTCGAAGTCGTTCATTTGAACAAAGTTGGTAACCCTTCATTCCAGCTTGCTTCAGGGCTTCTTGGTTAGTGAGAAGAAGTTGTTTAAATGGAAAAAATGACGCCCGCAAGTCGAATGACAGACGACACGCAACAGCATAAAATTGAGTACATGTATATAATTTACCTTTGAGAACGATGGAGAAGAATCTGTCGACAATGTGTTTGGTACAGTACTCAACTGAAAAAAGAATATTCACTAACATTAAATAAAATCTTAATTCAGTACCATTCTAATGATTTCAATATCATTTATTAATTTACCTTGAGCTTTCAAAAATGAAATTGAAAAAACATTAAATTTTCAAAGATATTAACTGTAAATCGTTAAGATAGGAAAAAGAAAAAATCTTTAGATCGAAAAACCCGTGTTACAAGTTTTTGACAGAATAAATTAATCTGTGCAACAATTGACAATTTTAAGCCGAAAATTCTGCATTAACACTGTCTTGTACTTTTTCATCTTTAATTTAGTCATTCCAAAGGAAGTAAATTATCATAAGTTCCTCGCCAGTCTATTCCCAAAATAATCACCTTGTTTCATAAAAAGACTTTAGAAAGCACAGTTATATGAATTTCAACATAAAATAATC
Source organism: Pecten maximus (assembly GCF_902652985.1). Lineage (NCBI taxonomy): Eukaryota > Metazoa > Mollusca > Bivalvia > Pectinida > Pectinidae > Pecten > Pecten maximus. The sequence goes on from NC_047020.1 coordinate 15,739,614, forward strand.
TAGTAGTATGAATTAGAAATATCAGAGCTTTGCTGTGTTGAGGAATTGTATTACTTCCAAATGTAATTGAAAACTTACAATGAAGACTTATATTGGTTAAAATACTCTATATGTTTATCCACAAAACACACCTTTTGGGAAGATGATGTGGAAGATGCAGTTGCAGTCGCTGCTTTGGCTGGTACTGGTGATGATTGCGATGTCGATACTGCAGTTGACTCGTGCCTGGATTTACCCTTACCTCTCTGTAGTACACATGTATATATATAGTCATCAATTGTCTCTCTTGGTCACTCTTACGGCATGGTACATATAGAGGATATGAATACCATTGTGATACAAAAGCTATAACTGTAGATATTTATTTTGACCAGCTAACAACTAAATCAGAAAAGTACAATAATTAAAAATTTAATTACACTCATAATATCACTTAATCCGAAGGTTTCTTATGTTTTATTTGTCCTTTAGAAATCTGATATTGGCTGACTAACGGTCCATATCAGGTGATTTTTAAAAGGCTAATAAAACGGCCCATATCACATTTTTAAAAGACTGATAAAACTTCAGAAACCTTCGGATTATCATAATACTTGCTGTTGAAAAAAAAATAATATTCAAAAATTGCATTCAGTGACTTTAGCACTTAACCACTTAGGTATTTACATTTCAAGTATGTATTTAAAGTGACCTTTAATGATTTTCTTTGTTGCAATCTTGGATGCATTATCAAATAACTCAAATTGCTGAGAAAATAGCCATAAACATGGATTTCTATACATCGGTAATTATATACCATTATAGAAGGCAAATATTTGGACACCTATATTTGTCATTACAGTGTCAGTAACATCATATTATATATGGCACCATATGCACTATCTTAGTACGAGAGATCCCAGAATATCTTACTTTAATCAAACAAGTAAAAGGAGAGGAATTCCATTTCCATTTTTGACTGAACTAAAAATTAGAAAAAGAAGAAACCTTTTTTTTTCAAAAAATCAAGATAAAAATGGCTCATGGTGCCAATCCTCTATATTTTATGTTGTAATCAAACCTTAGCCAGTATTTTTTAGGGGATGACATCTTTTTGTTGTAATTTAAGCTTTAGCAAGTATCAATTAAGGTATGATATTTTGTTGTTGTTGTGATCTTAGCTTAAGCCTGTATTATGTTGTAATCAAAGCTTTAGCCAGTATTTGATGGGAGTATGAAATCTTTTTATGTTGTAATCAAAGCTTTAGCCAGTATTAATTAAGGTGCCACATCTTTTTTATATTGTAATCTAAGCTTTAGCAAGTACCATTTAAGGTATGATGTTTTTCTTCTTGTGATCTTAGCTTAAGCCTGTTTTATGCTGTAATCAAAGCTTTAGGCAGTATTTGTTATAGTATAAAAATCTGTTTATGTTGGAATCAAAGCTTTAGCCATAATTTGTTAAGGTATGACATTTTTTTTATGTTGTAATCTAAGCTTTAACCAGCATTTGTTAAGGTATGACATATGTTTATGTTGGAATCAAAGCTTTAGCCAGTATTTGTTAAGGTATGACATATGTTTATGTTGGAATCAAAGCTTTAGCCAGTATTTGTTAAGGTATGACATATGTTTGTGTTGTAATCTAAGCTTTAACCAGCATTTGTTAAGGTATGACATATGTTTATGTTGTAATCTAAACTTTAGCCAGCATTTGTTAAGGTATGACATATGTTTATGTTGGAATCAAAGCTTTAGCCAGCATTTGTTAAGGTATGGCATTTTTTTATGTTGGAATCAAAGCTTTAACCAGCATTTGTTAAGGTATGACATATGTTTATGTTGTAATCTAAACTTTAGCCAGTATTTATTAACGTATGACATTTTTTGATGATTCTTTAAGGATTCTATTATGAACGTGAATTTATTCCAAATGAGTAAATGGCATTGAACGAAAGTTGAACATAGTTGTCTGATATTTTATCTTATTTCTATTTTGTGGTTCTTTGTCAACCATGGAAACCACAAATAATTATACACAATGATCATTTCACGTTATGCAGATGCTGAAAGGGATAATGAGGTTCAAACTCAAAGTGATTTTAATCCAATTTTATTTCAAATAAACCGTTCTCTTTCTTCACTTTAAACTTACCTTTTTGGAGGAGGTTTTGGAAGCAGTTGATTTCACAGGACTGCTGCTTGTCTGATATACAAAATAACATTTGTTATTATATTAACATTTTTAACTGTGAAATACCTAGTATCAGAAATAAAAAATATCATTAATATAGGAAAATCTATTTATTTGGATATATTTTGTTAATATCAAGTTCAAAAAAAATCAAGCTTGGATGGAATTATAAGGCCCAGATGTGTTTACTATGGTTTATATAGGTAAGTCATAAAATATTTATGTAGTTTGAAACAGGCAAACGCGGATGAAATTCTAAGCTGGGAACAATATTTGACTGCGTAATGACCAGGAACTGATGGACAGGACCTAAATGGGTCTTTCCCCCTTAGGAAGATAGTACAATTTTCTGGGGTAGTATCTTCCTCTGAGCAGACATTAAACACCGACAAGTATATTGTTTTTACCAAAACTTAAAATATCATATCCTATTCTTTCACTAAAATACCAGGGAATGTGGTCACCATGGAGAGAGCTTTAAATATATCTGTCACAATCCGACATTGTTCCACCTTTATATGATATGTAAGTATATTAGCTGAGCACGTGAGGTATACACCACGTAAGACGCGCTATTGTACGGCTGGGTGTTTTGGGCTGCGGTAGTCAGTAATCCACCCGGGTCGATAATGGAACTTGTGCCTATATTCTTGGAAGAAGCTTGAAATTACAGTCACGGTAAGTTAATATCTATTATTATTCTCTTTCTGAATGTGTATGTAGTCGTTGATATTAGTATGTTTGTCGAAAGGTGGTTTTAAGCGTGTTTAAATATAGTTGTTATTGTGTTTAGCGAGAACGCTAGTGCACGTGCGTGAGTACTGTTTAACTTACCTGTATGGACGCACTAGGGTTATTGTATAATTATTTAACGCTTACAAACATGTTTATATATAATATTATTTACTGTAAACGTATGAATACCAAGTTTAGGGTTTAATTTGGTATTTTGTAGCTTCACGTGAGTGAACGCTGTCCAGCGGTGAAATGTATGGAAGCCGCGTGGCACCATTGTAATGGGATACATAGACTGTACTGTTTGTTGACAACCAAATTGTGTACCACAATTAGTACATGATGATTATGGGAGGTAGAGAACACGGATACAGGTGTACTCGAGGGTAGCCAGAGTAGCGGTGGAAACATCATATGGAGACCCGCGGATGGGTCATGGGTCGTATCAGGCCTTAGTAATACTGGACTGACGCCATCAGCGTGGGAAGTAGCAGACCCAACGAGGCAACCGGCGGTTCAAGTAGTGTAAATATTCATCGTCGGTTCATGAGAAAGATAAACCAGCTTTTTTGAAAGTGATCAAGTGCATGAGCCTATTGACCTTTTTTTCTCCGATCAGTCTCACAATTAAATATGCACAACTAGGGACCATTCAGTACTTTCTGAGAAATAGCGGTAAAAACTTCAACTTGTAAAAAATAAAAATGGCCGGCTGTGGGCCATCTTGTTTCTAATCAGTCTCAAAATCCAATCAATCTGATTAAAATTAGACTTGTTTTTTCCATTCCCCTAAACTACAAGTCTTGTTTTAATTAGACTGAAAATCCAATATGCCCAACTAGGGACCAAGGGGAACATACATATAAAATTATTTGAAAATGATCCATACAATTCCTGTGGTCCTAGGAAAATTATTCCCATATCGATTTTTTTTTTTTTTTTTTTTTATCTGGTTAGCTCACAGTACAGCTATCATTAAGACACTGCAATACGAAAGTTAACAATTGACACATGACATATCACTTCTTACCTACCTTTCCTGTCTGGTTCCCCATGTTGTTCAAGACAACCGAGTTCTCAACTTCAACCTCGTAATTATAATTCCAATCTGAAAACGCAGCATGACAATATAAATAGTAGACAAGTGACACCACTAAAAAGGAATCAGTAACTAGCTTATTACAAATAATGATTTTGATAGTAGTTCTAATTGCTATCATTTTATATTGGTAAATGTAAACTGGTATTCTTCATTTATACTTTCGATTTCTATATGCCTAACGCTATATAACATTCCAATTACATATAACGTTGCATTGAAGACAATGCAGTATGTATGACAAGTATGTAAAATGGTATTCAGAATGTGTAATTACCTGATTCTGAAATGATTTAGAAAATAATTCCCATACCTCATTTCTGACATCAAAAACCACGGTTACTTATCTGAACTAGGAAGTGTGTTTCGGCTCCCGTGAATAATACGTACGTCGTGCCCGGCCCCGTACCCGATTACCGTACCATGCAGGACTTTAATACTGTAGTAAATAATACATATATGAGTTTACGCCGCGCCCGGACCCGTACCCAATCCGCACCAGGATTATATATAGCCATTACTTTTTTCCCTCAACAACAGCTCAATTAATATATATTTCTTTCTTGATAAATTGAATTCATATGAATATTTGAGAAACTAGACGATTTACAGGTTTCAGGACGTAACGCCGCAATTTATTTTTATACATGGTTTATCTTTTTTATGATTTCTTCGATTTCACTCTACAAGCAAACCTAAATGTTTCTAAAATATAAGTTTCAATGGACATTAGGGACAACGAATGTGTGTTTTTTTCTGATGTAGAAGTGTTTGGCGCCGCTTTTACCGATACCAGTATGATAAAGATGATGTTCATGTTCGCCTCTGAGCGGGTATGTTATTTCAAAGAATCTAGTGCTAAGCATGTCAGCAAAGTACTTAATAAAGCTTACATTACAACAGAAGAAATACCCGTATTTCAGCTAATCCTATTCAATGAAACATATCAATTAATGTTCTCTTTATCAACACTAACAGTAACAATTTGATTAATAGTTTTGCATGTTGATCAGAGCTATTCACAGCCGCCCATTTGCCTAACACAGCCTTCCTTAAAAAATGCTAAAAGTGTGTTTAACTTCTTAAGGACCATCTCTAGACTATGTCTGTAGTGTACGGGGACCAGAACATCTCTAGACTATGTCTATAGTGTACGGGGAACATCTCTAGACTATGTCTGTAGTGTACGGGGACCAGAGCATCTCTAGACTATGTCTATAGTGTACGGGGAACATCTCTAGACTATGTCTGTAGTGTACGGGACCAGAACATCTCTAGACTATGTCTGTAGTGTACGGGACCCTTACACCAAGACTAGAACATCTCTAGTCTATGTCTGTAGTGTACGGGGAACATCTCTAGACTATGTATGTAGTGTACGGGGACCAGAGCATCTCTAGACTATGTCTATGTCTGTAGTGTACGGGGACCAGGACATCTCTAGTCTATGTCTATAGTGTACGGGGAACATCTCTAGACTATGTCTGTAGTGTACGGGACCAGAACATCTCTAGACTATGTCTGTAGTGTACGGGACCCTTACACCAAGACTAGAACATCTCTAGTCTATGTCTGTACTGTACGGGGACCAGAACATCTCTAGACTATGTCTATAGTGTACGGGGATCAGAACTACTTTAGACTATGTCTGTAGTGTACGGGACCCTTACACCAAGACTAGAACATCTCTAGACTATGTCTGTACTGTACGGGGACCAGAACATCTCTAGACTATGTCTATAGTGTACGGGGAACATCTCTAGACTATGTCTGTAGTGTACGGGGACCAGAGCATCTCTAGACTATGTCTATGTCTATAGTGTACGGGGACGAGAACATCTCTAGACTATGTCTATAGTGTACGGGGACCAGAACATCTCTTGACTATATCTGTAGTGTACGGGGACCAGAACATCTCTAGACTATGTCTATGTCTGTAGTGTACGGGGACCAGAGCATCTCTAGACTATGTCTGTAGTGTACGGGGATCAGAACATCTCTTGACTATATCTGTAGTGTACGGGGACCAGAACATCTCTAGACTATGTCTATGTCTGTAGTGTACGGGGACCAGAGCATCTCTAGACTATGTCTGTAGTGTACGGGGACCAGAGCATCTCTAGACTATGTCTATAGTGTACGGGGATCATCTCTAGACTATATCTGTAGTGTACGGGACCACTACACAAAGACTAGAACATCTCTGGACTATGTCTATAGTGTACGGGGACCAGAACATCTCTAGACTATGTCTATAGTGTACGGGGACCAGAACATCTCTTGACTATATCTGTAGTGTACGGGGATCATCTCTAGACTATGTCTATAGTGTACGGGATCCTTACACCAAGACTAGAACATCTCTAGACTATGTCAGTAGTGTACGGGATCCTTACACCAAGACTAGAACATCTCTAGACTATGTCTGTAGTGTACGGGGACCAGAACATCTCTAGACTATGTCTGTAGTGTACGGGGACCAGAACATCTCTAGACTATGTCTGTAGTGTACGGGGACCAGAACATCTCTAGACTATGTCTGTAGTGTACGGGGACCAGAACATCTCTAGACTATGTCTATAGTGTACGGGGACGAGAACATCTCTAGACTATGTCTATAGTGTACGGGGACCATCTTTAGACTATGTCTGTAGTGTACGGGACCAGAACATCTCTAGACTATGTCTGTAGTGTACGGGACCCTTACACCAAGACTAGAACATCTCTAGTCTATGTCTGTAGTGTACGGGGACCAGAACATCTCTAGACTATGTCTATAGTGTACGGGGATCAGAACTACTTTAGACTATGTATGTAGTGTACGGGGAACATCTCTAGACTATGTCTGTAGTGTACGGGGACCAGAGCATCTCTAGACTATGTCTATGTCTATAGTGTACGGGGACGAGAACATCTCTAGACTATGTCTATAGTGTACGGGGACCAGAACATCTCTTGACTATATCTGTAGTGTACGGGGACCAGAACATCTCTAGACTATGTCTATGTCTGTAGTGTACGGGGACCAGAACATCTCTAGACTATGTCTGTAGTGTACGGGGATCAGAACATCTCTTGACTATATCTGTAGTGTACGGGGACCAGAACATCTCTAGACTATGTCTATGTCTGTAGTGTACGGGGACCAGAGCATCTCTAGACTATGTCTGTAGTGTACGGGGACCAGAGCATCTCTAGACTATGTCTATAGTGTACGGGGATCATCTCTAGACTATATCTGTAGTGTACGGGACCACTACACAAAGACTAGAACATCTCTGGACTATGTCTATAGTGTACGGGGACCAGAACATCTCTAGACTATATCTGTAGTGTACGGGGATCATCTCTAGACTATGTCTATAGTGTACGGGATCCTTACACCAAGACTAGAACATCTCTAGACTATGTCAGTAGTGTACGGGATCCTTACACCAAGACTAGAACATCTCTAGACTATGTCTGTAGTGTACGGGGACCAGAACATCTCTAGACTATGTCTGTAGTGTACGGGGACCAGAACATCTCTAGACTATGTCTGTAGTGTACGGGGACCAGAACATCTCTAGACAATGTCTATAGTGTACGGGGACGAGAACATCTCTAGACTATGTCTATAGTGTACGGGGACCATCTTTAGACTATGTCTGTAGTGTACGGGGACCAGAGCATCTCTAGACTATGTCTATGTCTGTAGTGTACGGGGACCAGATCATCTCTAGACTATGTCTATAGTGTACGGGGACCAGAACATCTCTTGGCTATATATGTAGTGTACGGGGATCATCTCTAGACTATGTCTGTTGTGTACGGGACCCTTACACCAAGACTACGACATCTCTAGACTATGTCTATGTCTGTAGTGTACGGGACCAGAACATATCTAGACTATGTCAGTAGTGTAAGGGGACCAGAACATCTCTTAGACTATTTCTCGGTTGTTTATCTAAAAGAAAGTAATGTTTACATCTGACTTTCAGGATAACGTATGCTTGTGGAATATCAAAGTGCATAGATACTCTGTACAGTACAGATATCTGTAAATTTGTATCCATCCCGATCTCCAACATTGAGTCTAATTTACATCACTCTATGATGCTATAAAATCCTTATGTACAAATGTATATAAAAGGCCTAAATTATAACATTTACAAATTATACTGCAGTACTCTAATCAGAGACGTACTGGTATGTCACACATCTGACATATAACGTCGCTGCTCTAATCACTACTGTATACTGTACTGGTAGCCGAGTGGTTAGGTGTCCCGACACTTTATCACTAGCCCTCCACCTCTGGGTTGCGAGTTGTAAACCCTACGTGGGGCAGTTGCCAGGTACTGACCGTAGACCGGTGGTTTTTCTCCGGGTACATATTTCCGCTATTTGGTTCAAATTTTGCAATCGGCTTTTGCAGTGGTCATTAAAACGCTTTATTTCAGAGGTGATCTGTATTAAGCTTTTCGATGATATCGAAGTATGCGGAAACTGCAATAAAATGGACAGATTTGAGTGGGGTGACGACAGCTTTATTCCTGGTGAAAGACAAGTATTACAGCAACGAGGGGTGGCTTTGTATGATGGATATGATAAGGTATTGTCTTTCTTCCATATATGAGTTTCACGTGTAACTGTATATATATATATATGTGGCGCATCCCCGATGCAATTACTGGCAAAATTACGACTGCCCTTTTGACAGTTTGCCGTCATTTTGTTGAGAAAAAAACTAAAGTTAGATTGTAATGATACATGATTTAGCACGATGGGTGTTTTGTGTAACATGTCATTATATTTTCAGACTTCTTTTCAAGATGGAATTCTGGTTTTATCAACACATAAGCTAATATGGAAAGATATAAGGGACAGGGTAAGTTGATAAGAGTTTAGCTGTTTCTGTATAAATTATAAATGCGTATGTGTTGTGTGTAACACTTGTTATATTTAAGCATATACCTATAATAGAAGAACACGGTATGCTAATTTCAATCACTCCATGTCCACGTTTTTAAATTTATGATTATTCTAGATCTGTTCACTTTAAAGTTTAATCGAAGATGTTCACTTGGCAGACTCCACAATGCTGAAATTGATATCTCAAAGTCAAAAGTGGGCATTTGGAAATGAAATGAATTCTGTATGTGATATGATCGTGCTGTTTTTCAAGTCAAAAGTGGGCATTTGGAAATGAAATGAATTCTGTATGTGATATGATCGTGCTGTTTTTCAAATAAAAGCATTTAAGAAAGTTTTCACTTTGTTTATTTATTGTCTTTTTCATTGTAGTCCCGTATTTTGGTATTACACCTTTCACTTGTTGTATTTCTGGAGGAACAACCATCAGGATTCGCTAAAAGGTTTTTATCATAATTCATTTACTGAATGGTCTTGCTAAGACTTGTATCACAGTATGTCACTGTTGTGAATCTGTAATATTTAGTGTTTCACTGATAGCGAATTATCTGTTATATAATATCCTGATAATATTATATTATAGTAACATTAGTATTTTAAGGTTCTGTATACGTACCAAATATGATATTAAAGAACAACATATAATAAAAGACCTAAAATTTTCATGATGGATTGTTTTGACTATTTTTAGTGTTTTTAGAGATCAATTTTAATAAATTTCATATTTTGGGATAGTGTCTAATTTTTGAATTTCAAGAAAATAAAATATGTCAATATCGTGAACTGACACCACAATCCATAATGAGTATTTGATAACAAGTACATATAATTGTACATTAATTCTGATGTTTATAATCATTGATTTCTGTTAGTGCCAAGATTATTGTCCACCTGAATCCTGTGCCAAGTCAAAAATCTCCTGGGCCTGTTTCTCACAGTGTCAACCACTTCATCAGACTCTCCTTCAGGGATGCTGGCGAAAGAGAGGTAATGTCAATGTCATTGTACAAAGTCATTGATGTATGCCAAGTAGGACCATTGTAGTATCAATGTCATGATCAGATAACAGAACTATTGCTGTGTAACATTAATGTATACCGTGGTATATATGTGGCATTCATATAATTATATTTACATTAACACTGCAGCCCCACTATATAACTTTACCAAGCTCACTTGGAAGTTATGAGTCCATAACTTCCAAATCGTTATTATGACGTCATTGATATAGTGACGTCATAATTGTCACGTCGGCGATAACGAAAGATGGCTGTTGAAAAGGCTGTTCTGTCTTTGACGATAATAATTTGTTCATTCATTGTCGGAGCAAAATTCCTGGATATAGTCTTTAAAAATCGTTGTCAAATGTAAATATAAGCATTGAACTGCTTTTAGTTGGAAGTTATGGGCTGATGAATGCCAACTGGACAAAGGCAAATTCAACATGAAGCGCTAGCGCGCTTCATTAAATTTGCCTTTGTCCAGTTGGCATTCATCAGCCCATAACTTCCAACTGAAAGCAGTTCAATGCTTAAATAGTACAGTTATAAATGATTATCTCCCTTCTAAAAATAAGATTGTTTCCATATAATACAGTTATAAATGATCGTTGTGGTATTTGACTGTTATTGAGTCTTTATCTTAATAAATTCAAATCTAGTAAGACTTATTGCCTCCCCCACATCAAATTGTTTTCCTTACACACAAAGAAAACCCCAGATTATCTCACTTCCACAAATCAGAATGCCTCCCTTATTTAAATAAGATTGTTTCCATGATAAGCACTAGGTTGTATTTGACATAAGAGTGTCACCTGTATACATTCTAGAGTATCTCTCTTACAGAGAGCAGATTATCTCTCTTAGTTACATTGCTTCCCTTTGATATAACCGATTGTCACACCAGATTTAAGCTGTACATCTGATTGTCTCCCTTGTTTCTATGAGATTGTCTCCCTTACACACACACCCTCACTCACATTAGTTTTAGTCTCCCTTTATACCATCAGGATTGTCTCCCTTACACACACACCCTCACTCACATTAGTTTTAGTCTCCCTTATACCATCAGGATTGTCTACCTTACACACCATCACATGTTTTAGGCTTTACATCTGATTGTCTCCCTTATATCCATGAGATTGTCTCCCTTACACACACCCTCACTCCCTTATTCCATCTCAATTCTGGATTGTCTCCCTTACACACAAACACCATCACGCACACACACACAGTTTAGGCTTTACATCTGATTGTCTCCCCGATATCTATGAGATTATCTCCATTACACACACAAAATGTTTTCATTGATATCAGATTGTTTGATGTATATATGACATGTCTGCCTTGCACACACAGATATTTTCACTGCTTTTGGAATTTGGTCATAACTTTGAATTGGCAATAAAGTTGGACAAATATCCAATTGGCAAATATGTGAAAGCAAAAAGATGTAAGATTTTCATCATAATTAATAGGTTGATTTGTCTCTCAGTCTCTAGGGTAACTCATGTACTTATTGAAATGAATCAATACCCAATTCAACCATCTGAACCCATGACTATCATTGTTAGATAAAGATTGGACAGATACATCCAGATATTTTGACAATTTATTGAAACTCATTTTTTTTTTGAGATTTTAATGATTGCACTAGGGAAAAAAATAAAGGTTTTGCCATTGGGAATGGAGCCAATCTTTGATCCTGAATCCAGCAGAAAGAAAAACCCAGACAAACCAGAGTAATTTTCCTTAAATGCAAGTTATATTGATCATGGCCATGTTAAGACTATATCATACTTTAGGTCACTTCAGCTCTTATTTCATTGACCTTTAAAACAATTTTGCAGTTTAATCAAGCTTTTTCTGAGCAACTTGAAAAGAGACTATGGGAACAAAGTATACCAACAGCAGTCCCTGCAGCGCAGGTATTATAAACCATTTTCTAGTACTTATATTCCCTTCCACCTTCACTTGTAAGTACCATGCAGTCATTGAATACTTTACTGTTTTTAGGTCACCTGAGACAAAGTCTCAAGTGACCTATTCTAATCCCCTTTTGTCCGTCGTCGTCCGTCGTCCGTCCGTAAACAATTTACATTTTCGACTTCTTCTCCAAAACCCCTAAACCAAATTCCATGAATATTGGCAGGAAGCTTCTATGGCTAAAGGTCAACCAAAATTGTAAATTATATGGTCCCCACCCACCAGGGGCCTGAGGGGCGGGGCTAAAAAAGGGTCAAATTGACTTAAACTTCAAAAATCTTCTTCTCTACTCTCAGATATGGTGGAATCAAACACTCTTCGTAGATGGAAGGGTCTTAAGGTGCTTTACCAAAATTGTAAATTTCATGACCCTGGGGTCTCACGTTTGCCCCTGGGGAGGGGGTAAACTTTACAATAGTTTATATAGGGAAATCACATTTTTGACTTTTATTTGTTTTATTTCTATTGGAATTCATTCTAATTTGGTAAACATTGTCAGCATGAGATGACAGTTTGATGGCATGCACATGTTGGCCCTGACTGACCCCCAGGGGCTGATGGGCGGGGCTTAAAAGGGCCAAATTGACTGAAATTTAAAAAATCTTCTTCTCAAGATGGAAATAAGGTGTAATCAAATACTCTTTATAGTTAGAAGGGTCTTCAGGTGCTTTACTTAAATTGTGAATTTCATGACCCTGGGGTCTCAAGTTTGCCCCTTGGGAGGGGGTAAACTTTACTATAGTTTATATAGGGAAATCACATTTTTTACTATAATTTGTTTGAATTTTATTGGAATTCATTCTAACTTAGTTAACATTATCACCTTGTGAAGGCAGTTTGATTGTATACACATGTTTGCCCTGACTGACCCCCAGGGGCTGATGGGCGGGGCTAAAAAGGGCTAAATTGACTGAAATTTCAAAAATCTTCTTCTCAAGACCAAAATAAGGTGGAATCAAATACTCTTTATAGTTGGAAGCATCTTAAAGTGCTTTACTAAAGTTTTGAATTTCATGACCCTGGGGTCTCAAGTTTGCCCCTGGGGAGGGGGTATACTTTACTATAGTTTATATAGGGAAATCACATTTTTCACTATAATATGTTTGATTTCTATTGGAATTCATTCTATTTTGGTTAACATTATCAGCTTGGGATGACAGTTTGAGGGTATGCACATGTTGGCCCTGACTGACCCCTAGTTGCTAATGGGCGGGGCTAAAAAGGGTCAAATTGACTGAAATTTCAAAAATCTTCTTTTCAGACTGAAATAAAATAGAATCAAATACTGTTTATAGATGGAGGGATTTTAAGGTGCTTTACTAAAATTGTGAATTTTATGACCCTGGGGTCACACATTTACCCCTGGGGAGGGGTAAATTTTACTATAGTTTATATAGGGAAATCACATTTTTGACTGATTTGTTTGATTTCTATTGAATTCATTCTAACTTGGTTAACATTTTCAGCATGGGATGAAAGTTTGATAATATGCACATGTTGGCCCTGACTGACCCCTTGGGGCTTATGGGCGGGGCCAAAAATGGTCAATTAAATTAACTGAAATATTTCAAATCTCAGGTGACCGTTAAGGCCCATGGGCCTCTTGTTCATTTAGCTATGAACTCATGCCTGGTAAGACATCTATTCATTGTAGATAAGGAAAAATTCTTACTATCTCATTGTGCTGTAAATATTGTCCATCCTGTACTTTAAGTAAAAATAATGTGTTAGCCTCCCTGAGCTTAAAACCGGACAAATATGAAGTAATTTCAGAAATCTTAAGTTTTAAATGCTTTGCTGTTACTGCTGGTAGTCTTTTGTAATGATTTATAGCCATGGCCTCTGTGATTGAAATATCTCTTTGTCGATGTCATATAATTAATTTTTTTCAAATGAAACAAAACGATATATTAACAGTTAAATTTGTTGCAGAGCGGGCGACATCGGGCAGGAATTATGGGTATTGAACGATCATTGAAGCAAAAGCAAAAGGACACTGACAAAGATATCTCTAAAGCTTTTGAAGATCTCAGTAAACTTATGGATAAGGTAAGGTGATGACCATGGTGCTATAACTTTATGTCTGTGCTTTGAAAAGATTTTAAAGGGATTGATGATAAATTATTTCATTCCCTATAGTCAAAAATAGGAAACTACCAGTGAGGTTTCTCCAGGGACAAATTCTGCCTACATAAAGATCAGTTCTTATCTAAGTTTGTCATTGTTTTACTACTAAATTTATTATTGTTTACCACATTATCTACAAATTCATGTATTTATCTAGTTGGCCGGACTTGTTTGATATCCGTTTCTTTAAAACTGTCTATTTCTCTCACCTGTACTATGTACTACAATGTTACTGGTTTCTGTTTTTGATAATTTAATGTTGAAAAATATGGCACATTATCTTTGAATTTATAATAATTGTAAAAATATACAATAGTGATGTATCTCATTTTCACATAGGCAAAGGAAATGGTTAACTTATCAAAAACAATAGCAACAAAGATAAAAGAACGCCAAGGTGAAATATCAGAAGATGAGGTAGGTGAGATGTATTCCGTTCTCTATAACTAGACATGTGTCTGATATTCACATTGTTTTATTATACTTGACACAATTACCTGGTTTGAACTGGTTTACTCTGTTTTATAGTTTCACTTATACGTAGTAACATGGACTCTTTTTCAGCTTGCTCTTCATCTACCATAAATTATGTAGATCTATACATTTATATATTTTTTGTTGTTTCTATCCCAATATTTATAATAAAACCGTTATGTTTTGAATTCATGCAGAGTGATAAAATGTCATATTTACTGAGCTATAAATTTTTATGTTTCTAATTAACAGACAGTGAAGTTTAAGTCCTATTTACTCAGTATGGGTATACCCGATCCTGTGACCAGAGAAACACACGGAACTGGTGACAAATACTACTCGGAGTTAGCTAAACAGTTGTCCAAGGTCCTAGAAAATCAACTTCAGGTAATCATACATCTCATACAAACAGTTGTTCAATGTCCTAGAAAATCAATATTTTGATCTATTCATACAAGTTATGCCATGTCACCATTTAAAAAAAAAATGAAATATTAAGTAAAGTCATAAACATATCTACATAAAATCATAGATAATTATGACATCATAATAAATAAATGAAGTTATATGATTATCTCTATATTCCGTCAAAAATCCACTCTCTTATATAGAAATTCATTTGAGCATTCTCTCTTACATTTTCATAAATTTGAGTTATGTGATCAACAGAATCTTACCGTTGAGTTCAGTAATTTATTAGGTCCAGAGTCTTTAGGAGATTGCGTATTAATTATTTTTTGATAAATTCCATAATACATAGCTATGTAAGATCCTCTATATGTTATAAAGTAGTTTACGCGTTAGTCTCACACTGACACAGATGTTATCTACTCCAACAGGAATGTGGTGGAATCATGACATTAACAGATGTTTACTGCCGTGTGAACAGAGCTAGAGGAATGGAGGTGAGCCATGTCAGGATAAACCTGTTGATCACCTAGTTTACAACAAAGTGATACTGTGATACAGCTTGTAGCTTGTGTCCTCCTACAGATTTTCCATTGTAGGTGGTGGGAGTCTAAAAGGAAGCTTGGGTCAGCAGGTCCATAGAATGCTATCACGAAGCACTTACCCGGTAGGAGGGGGTTGCGATAGCTCAGTTGTGTCAGACTATGTAACCTCAGGTGAAGATCAGAGGTGTTTGGTTTGATGCTGCCTACCCATGATCATTTGTGTTTCTGGGGAAGCTGAGAAACAAACTGGTCTGTGCTGCCATGGTAGTATCCTTGGGCAAGACACTTTACCTTGATTACTCTGGATGGCATGGAAAGGGCCTCACTTATGTTGTTAAGTGAGGTAGCTACAAGGGGATCCCAACTTAAAATAGCCATGGCTGTTCACGGGGCGATTAACCCAGCAAAATAACAATAGAGGATATGACTTATAATTTCATAGAACACCTGTAATTAGGCTGTCATTGTTGTGTATGCATCAATATATAAAGTTATAAAACAGTAAATATATACATACTAATGTCTAGTAATATTTGATATACTTAACTAATTACTGTCTGCACATTACGAATTAGACGAGAGAAAAAGTAAATGTAATTTGTTATTTAGGTATTACTAATATCCTATGCCATGAAGCCTGTAAGCTCTAGTGATACACAAAAACATGTAATACCAAAAATACTTTTTACTATTCATCAATGAGCACTTCTTCACAATTATTCTGATTTATTAGCCCACCATCATCAGATGGTGGGCTATTCAAATCGCCCTGCGTCCGTGGTCCGTCGTCCGTCCGTCCGTCCCTCCGTCCGTCCGTCCGTAAACAATTCTTGTTATCGCTAATCCTCAGAGAGTACTGAAGGGATCTTTCCCAAATTTCATATGTGGGTTCCCCTTGGTGCCTAGTTATGCATATTGCATTTTGAGACCAATCGGAAAACAACATGGCCGACAGGCAGCCATCTTGGATTTTGACAATTGAAGTTTGTTATCGCTATTTCTGAGAAAGTACTGAAGGGATCTTTCTCAAATTTCATATGTAGGCTTCCCTTGGTGCCTAGTTATGCATATTGCATTTTGAGACCAATCAGAAAACAACATGGCCGACAGGCAGCCATCTTGGATTTTGATAATTGAAGTTTGTTATCGCTATTTCTGAGAAAGTACTGAAGGGATCTTTCTCAAATTTCATATGTAGACTCCCCTTGGTGCCTAGTTATGCATATTGCATTTTAAGACCAATCGGAAAACAACATGGCCGACAGGCAGCCATCTTGGATTTTGACAATTGAAGTTTGTTATCGCTATTTCTCAGAAACTTATGAAGGGATCTTTCTGAAATTTCATATAAAGGTTCCTCTTGGTGCCTAGTTATGCATATTGCGTTTTGAGACCAATTGGAAAACAACATGGCCGACAGGCAGCCATCTTGGATTTTGACAATTGAAGTTTGTTATCGCTATTTCTCAGATACTTATGAAGGGATCTTTCTCAAATTTCATATGTAGGTTTCCCTCGGTGCCTAGTTATGCATATTGCATTTTGAGACCAATCAGAAAACAACATGGCCGACAGGCAGCCATCTTGGGTTTTGACAATTGAAGTTTGTTATCGCTATTTCACAGAAAGTACTGAAGGGATCTTTCTGAAATTTCATATGTAGGTTCCCCTCTGTGCCTAGTTATGCATATTGCATTTTGAGACTATTCGGAAAACAACATGGCCGACAGGCAGTCATCTTGGATTTTGACAATTGAAGTTTGTTATCGCTATTTCTCAGAAAGTACTGAAGGGATCTTTCTCAAATTTCATATGTAGGTTTCCCTCAGTGCGTAGTTATGCATATTGCATTTTGAGACCAATCGAAAAACAACATGGCCGACAGGCAGCCATCTTGGATTTTGACAATTGAAGATTGTTATCGCTATTTATCAGAAATTGCTGAAAGGATCTTTCTGAATTTCATTTGTAGGTTGCCCTCTGTGTCTAGTTATACATATTGGATTTTGAGACCAGTCAGAAAACAACCTTGCTGACAGGCAGCCATCTTGTATTTTGAAAATTGAAGTTTGTTATCGCTATTGTACAGAAGGTACTGAAGGGATCTTTCTCAAATTTCATATGTAGGTTCCCCTTGGTCCCTGGTATTGCATTTTGGGACCAATCGGAAAACAACATGGCCGACAGACAGCCATTATCGCTAAATCTTAAATTTTATATATAGGTTCCCCTTGTTTGAAAAGTACTAGATCTAGAGGGCTGTTTCTGAATTTACACAGATTAGTAAGACTTAGAAGAAGGGAAAAGTAGAGAAAAGATCAATCTGACATGGAACCTATAAAGATCATTCAATGGTGGGCGCCAAGATCCCTCTGGGATCTCTTGTTGATTGTCCTTTTGATCCGTGTTTTGTTTTTGTCCATTCAGTTGCTTTCACCAGAGGATATGTTACATGCATGTGAAATGTTGGAATCACTGCGACTCCCTGTTAGGTAAGCTTATCATAACTGAAGGTGAAATGTCACACTCATAAATACTGCCTATGAGGTAGATTTGCTGTAAAGTACAGTTTCTAGGAGGAATAAGGTGAAACACCAGTCATTCTTCATCTGCTAAAACTGACCATAATCTTAGGCACCACAATTCTGACCTGTCACCTGTCTGCTAAAACTGACTATAATCTTAGTCAGCACAATTCTAAAAGGTCACCTGTCCGCTAAAACTTACCATAATCTTAGGCACCACAATTCTGACCAGTCACCTGTCTGCTAAACTGACCATAATCTTAGGCACCACAATTCTGACCAGTTACCTGTCTGCTAAAACTTACCATAATCTTAGGCACCACAATTCTGACCAGTCACCTGTCTGCTAAACTGACCATAATCTTAGGCACCACAATTCTGACCAGTTACCTGTCTGCTAAAACTGACCATAATCCTCATTTGTCTGCTAAAACTGACCATAATCTCTGGCTATTAAATTCTAACCAGTTGCCTGTCAGTTTAAACTGACCATAATTTCTGGCTTCAAAATACTGACCGTTCACCTGTTAAACTGACCATAATCTCTGGCTTTGAAAGTCTGACCAGTCACCTGTCTGTTAAAACTGACCATAGTCCCAGGCTTCAAAAGTCTGACCAGTCACCTGTCTGTTAAAACTGACCATAATCCCAGGCTTCAAAAGTCTGACTGGTCACCTTTCAGTGAAAACTGACCATAATCTCTGGTTCCAAATTTCTGACCAGTTAGCTGCCTCTTAAAACTGACCATAAGCACAGGCTTCTAAGTTCTGACTGGTCACCTGCCTGTTAAAACTGATCATAACATCCAGCTCCAAAATTCTGACTGGTCACCTGTCTGTTAAAACTGACCATAATCTCTGGCTCCGAAATTCTGACCGGTCACCTGTCTCATAAAACTTGTATGTAATAATCCTATACTTCAAAATTCTAATTAGGCACCTGTTTTAGGACAGCCAACCAGTCAGAATTTTGGAGCCTGTGGTTATGGTTGATTTTAGAGGACTATCTGCATGATAAAATTTCTGTAGGTAAAGCGCGAGTTTTCAGATTTCAATATAAATGTCCATATAATTACAGAGGATTGAATGTCATTGTTTCAGAATGAAGGTGTTTGATAGTGGAGTGATAGTTCTACAGCTACAGTCACACGATGAGGAACGAGTGATAAGTGATATAACAGATTTGGTAGGTTATCACTAAGCTTTCAGATATTTATGTAGATTGAACCCTATTACACTCTGTAGGACAGCTTTATTATCATGATTCACTTTTTCTGGAAGTTCTAGATTTACCTGATCCTGATTGATACCATGGTGTAACTTTTTATCATACGCCCTGGACTATCGGACATTCTGATGTTATCATATTTCTCTCATATTCTTCATATCAGAATTTTAAGATTTGTTTATGGTATTCCACAAGATAAGTTTTAAGGTAACACAGCAGCACACAGGACAAGCTTTGATATAAAAGTACACTGTACAAGTTTTAATGTAACACACACTACACAAGACGAAGTTTCAAGGTCAAAGTAAAGTACTACTTAAGAATTCAAATAAAGATTCAATATTCAAATATTTTATACCAATTTGCAGGTGAAGGAGAAAACAAAACTGACTGCTGACGAGTTGGCCCAGCTACAAGGAGTTTCTGTGATATTGGCCAAAGAAAGGTACGGCATGTTTTTATTTATCTGTAGTTTTCCAAAATAATGATACATTTTTCATAATGAAGAACTGGTGTTTCTATTTGCATCTTTGATTTTAATGATCGAAATGATACTATATGTACATGAATACATCGAGGTTCCCCAAGCAGTGATGTTTTGTTATCATGTTTAACTTTTGTTAGTTAATTTTCAAATTTAGGAAAGACACTCGCTTCTACTTCAATATACAATGTATGTTTATATCTAACCCATTTGAGGATGAGAGTATGATTAAATGAAATTTCATAATCCAGAGTTTGTCTGAAAGCTATCCATATATATCCTTTTGAAATGAAAATAGGACACTTAATTTTCAGGAGGCCCATTCAAATCTTGAGGTACCCCAATTAATGTGAAAAGGACCCCATTCATAAATTACCGAGAGCAAACCTTACAGTATACAAATAATTAGGGCCCCGCATCGAGAGATGCGGGTGCCCTATAGTAATCAGGTTGTCCGTCCGTCCGTCCGTCTGTCCGTTTTTTTAGCCCACCATCATCAGATGGTGGGCTATTCAAATCGCCCTGCGTCCGTGGTCCGTCGTCCGTCCCTCCGTCCGTAAACAATTCTTGTTATCGCTATTTCTCAGAAAGTACTGAAGGGATCTTTCTCAAATTTCATATTTAGGCTCCCCTTGGTGCCTAGTTATGCATATTGCATTTTGAGACCAATCTGAAAACAACATGGCCGACAGGCAGCCATCTTGGATTTTGACAATTGAAGTTTGTTATCGCTATTTCTCAGAAAGTACTGAAGGGATCTTTCTGAAATTTCATATGTAGGTGACCCTCTGTGCCTAGTTATGCATATTGCATTTTGAGACTATTCGGAAAACAACATGGCCGACAGGCAGTCATCTTGGATTTTGACAATTGAAGTTTGTTATCGCTATTTCTCAGAAACTAATGAGGGGATCTTTCTGAAATTTCATATGTAGGTCCCCCTCAGTGCCTAGTTATGCATATTGAATTTTAAGACTAATTGGAAAACAACATGGCCGACAGGCAGCCATCTTGGATTTTGACAATTGAAGTTTGTTATCGCTATTTCTCAGAAACTAATGAGGGGATCTTTCTGAAATTTCATATGTAAGTTCCCCTTGGTGCCTAGTTATGCATATTGCATTTTGAGACCAATCTGAAAACAACATGGCCGACAGGCAGCCATCTTGGATTTTGACAATTGAAGTTTGTTATCGCTATTTCTCAGAAACTAATAAGGGGATCTTTCTGAAATTTCATATGTAGGTCCCCCTCAGTGCCTAGTTATGCATATTGAATTTTGAGACTAATCGGAAAAAAACATGGCCGACAGGCAGCCATCTTGGATTTTGACAATTGAAGTTTGTTATCGCTATTTCTGAGAAAGCACTGAAGGGATCTTTCTCAAATTTCATATAAAGGTTCCTCTTGGTGCCTTGTTATGCATATTGCATTTTGAGACCAATTGGAAAACAACATGGCCGACAGGCAGCCATCTTGGATTTTGACAATTGAAGTTTGTTATCGCTATTTCTCAGAAAGTACTGAAGGGATCTTTCTGAAATTTCATATGTAGGTGACCCTCTGTGCCTAGTTATGCATATTGCATTTTGAGACTATTCGGAAAACAACATGGCCGACAGGCAGTCATCTTGGATTTTGACAATTGAAGTTTGTTATCGCTATTTCTCCGAAACTAATGAGGGGATCTTTCTGAAATTTCATATGTAAGTTCCCCTTGGTGCCTAGTTATGCATATGGCATTTTGAGACCAATCTGAAAACAACATGGCCGACAGGCAGCCATCTTGGATTTTGACAATTGAAGTTTGTTATCGCTATTTCTCAGAAACTTATGAGGGGATCTTTCTGAAATTTCATATGTAAGTTCCCCTTGGTGCCTAGTTATGCATATTGGATTTTGAGACCAGTCAGAAAACAACCTGGCTGACAGGCAGCCATCTTGTATTTTGAAAATTGAAGTTTGTTATTGCTATTGTACAGAAGGTACTGAAGGGATTTTTCTCAAATTTCATATGTAGGTTCCCCTTGGTCCCTGGTATTGCATTTTGGGACCAATTGGAAAACAACATGGCCGACAGACAGCCATTATCGCTAAATCTTAAATTTTATATATAGGTTCCCCTTGTTTGAAAAGTACTAGAGGGCTGTTTCTGAATTTACACAGATTAGTAAGACTTAGAGGAAGGGAAAAGTAGAGAAAAGATCAATCTGACATGGAACCTATAAAGATCATTCATGGTGGGCGCCAAGATCCCTCTGGGATCTCTTGTTTCTTCTGCACAAAAATGATTGAAGGAGATGAAGGATTTGTATCAAATTGGAACTGATGATTCCTCATGCATCCTAGATCAGATGTGTAGTATTTCATGCAAATCGAATTCAAAATGGCTGTTAGGCGGCCATATTGGATTTTAACATTAACATGAAAATACTGGATCTTTGTTGTTTTTAACTGTTCGCTATTCGATTATGCAAAGTTGTCAAGAAATAAACCAAGAGCTAACTGACAGAATGATCAAACTCATAGTTCAAGGTCACAAGTTCAAAGGTCAACGGTCAAGGTCATCCTGGGTCGGCTTCAAAATGCCAGGTAATCGACCCTTTTGGATTTTAGCAGTCAAAACAATTTTGACATTTTCTTATCAATGAATGATCTTGTTTTTGATATGCTTTTATATTAATTTGAAACATTAGTTATAGCAGATTGCAGAATTGTTTATTAGGGCCCCGCATCAAAGATGCGGTGCCCTATAGTAATCAGGTTGTCTGTCTGTCCGTCTGTCTGTCCGTCTGTCCATTTTTTTCTTTTGCGCCAAATTATTGACAAGAGTTGGAGGATTTCGGTGAAAATTGGTACATAGTGGTATTTAGGGAAGCCAAAAACAATGGTACCACTTACAAAATCAACTGTTGCCATGGTAACAAATGGAGGTTTCTGATTGGTTGAAATATCGATATTGTTCGATTTCGGTGAAAATTGGTACATAGTGGTATTTAGGGAAGCCAAACACAATGGTACCACTTATGAAACCGTCTGTTACCATGGTAACAAATGGAAGTTTCTGATTGGTTGAAAATTCGATATTGTTCGATTTCGGTGAAAATTGGTACATAGTGGTATTTAGGGAAGCCAAACACAATGGTACCACTTACGAAACCGTCTGTTGCCATGGTAACAAATGGAGGTTTCTGATTGGTCAAAATTTAGTTATTGTTCGATTTTGGTGAGAGAATTGGTATATAGGGGTTTTGAGGGAACAATGGTTCACCTTTCCAAAACCTGTGTTGTCATGGGAATGAAACAGAGGCTTCTGATTGCGGCGAAAATTGGTACATACAGGTATTGAGGGAAGCCGATTTTCGATGATGTAACATTTTACATATTGACATAAAACCACAATACACACATACATATACAATACTATTACAGTCTTCCATTAGCATAATTTATGACTTATGCAAAGTTGGTCACAATCAAACAAGATATCAACTGACCAAAGTTCAAAGTCAATGGGTCATATGTTAAGGTCGGTTTGACATTTTTTAAATGGTATTAAAGATTTTGTTATGACATTATGAAGGTAAGTTGGTGTCAAGCGACCAAATTTTGAAGTTGATTGGGTCTAAATATAAAAAGTTTTAAAACAAAAAAAGGTGAAAAAAGTACTGGTTTGGATTTCTTATACCTCAAATGACAAAAAAAGGACATTATTAAAATATTTTTAAAAATCCTTTTTTTTCTCCCCTTTTCTTCACATTTGGTATGTTTTGTTTTTCAGAAAACCCTCTCAAGTTTACCTTATTAGAATAACTGCATTGAGTTTATATCAGTTTGTGTGCTCCTTGATATTAGATTTGAAACAAATTTGAAAAGTGTAATGCTTGTAGAATTCTTTTAGCTAGCTTTTCCATACAATAATAATAAGCAGTATTGTCAGTGGCCCTATTAATGCTAACATTAATGAAACAATAGCAAAGGTTAATCAAAAACATATATCTAATAGTTTCATGTCAGTATATTACAATCAGTGTTTTTCCTGGGTATTTTTACAGTGCACAGTGTATTCCTAAAAACGAAACTGGGAATTTTTTCATTGATTGTGAAAAGTCGTCATACAAATGTTATTTGGAATTTTCGAGTTGATTTTGGGGAAAAATCAGGCTAAAACGCATTGAGAATGGGGTCGTTTGGCGCACCCAGTTATATAGGCAGGAAAAACACTGACAATAATTATTACATTTACCCTGAAGGGTCAGACACATAGCGGGGCCCTTTCTGACGTGTCAGTGTTCTAGTTTCCATAGTTGATTTGTTTATCAATCTTTAACTCACAATCCTTTATTACAGGCTATTTCTGACAGAGAAAGTTGGTGGAATTTGTAGAGATGAGACAGTGGAAGGACTTAGGTTTTACAGTAATTACTTTCTGACAAGAACAGATTAATGGGAACAATTGAGAGCCACTTCGTCCCTTGGATATGAATTATAAAACACCAGTAATGATAGGACATTTGGAATGGAAAATTTATTTGTTACCAGTACAGCACACATAATTCAGTAGCCTCATGGATATAAGTTTCGATGTAAGCTTGTTACCTGTGGATTTAAACAACAGAGTGTAATCGTGACTGGATAGTGGGAACTACCAACTCGGTGATGACTTTATTGATGAGGTTGGATAGAGGAATGTTGGATAAGTGGAGGCCAGATCTAAATTAATGATGCTTCATATTGGGATAATAAATCTTTTTTTTTTCAAACTTTATTTTATAACAATTGCAAAACAAGTTCTACGTGGTCAGTCAAGTGACCCTATACCTTTTGTCCGACCAGGGGGTCGCGGTGGCCAAGTGGTTAAGGTGTCCCTGACACTTTATCTCTAGCCCTCCACCTCTGGGTTGCGAGTTTGAAACCTAAGTGGGGCAGTTGCCTGGTACTGACCATAAGCCAGTGGTTTTTCTCCGGGTATTCCAGCTTTCCTCCACCTCCAAAACCTGGCACGTCCTTAAATGACCCTGGCTGTTAATAGGACGTTAAACAAAAACAAACCAAAATTGTCCGACCAGAGAATCCAATCCCAGTCTCCTAGGTGAAAGGTGTGTTACCACTGTGCCACCCAACCAACAAATTATATTTGGCTGGAAAGCAAGACAACTGGTTTACTTTTTAATGGAATAGCAGGAGAACAGTTTTGGCTGCATGCAATAAAGCAGTCTTAGTTTCTATCCGTATAGTTTTTTTGAGGGAAATATTCAGAGATGTTCATCAGACCATGTGGTCACCCGCTATTCCATACAGAAGTAAGATATATACATTAAATACCATTATCTAGGTATCTATTATTATGTGCTGTGTGGGAAATGATTTATTTTATATTTTCTGATGAAATAAAATATTAGCGTTAGTTTATTTGATTGTACAGGGGTATTAATAGTGTATAATACATAGTGAAATAAATTATTGATGTATATTAATTGTTGTGTGATTTGTGTAAAGATAACAACAGAAGTAGAAAAATTGTAAGCATTTAATTGGCACTTTGAATGATTAAAAACAATGTCGCATATCACAGTATAGAATGAACATATAAACTGAATTGTCCAATGAAATACAAACACATTTGTTCCTATCTAATGTCTGTTGAGTAGTGGGTGTATATCTAGGATGTGTTAGGATGACCAGTTTTGAACAATTTAATCAGTTTTAAATCACCAAATGAAATTGTCACACTAGGACATCCTATGAAGATGCCAGAGTGTCACAATAGGATACATATAAAGATTCCACAGTGGAATGTCATAAGGGGATGCCACAATAGGATGTTGTATTTGGATGAACTTTAAAGTTACCACGCTGGTATGACCTACGAGGATGCACTGGAAGATGCCACAATAAGATGCCTTATGAAGTTACCTCATTAGGACATCCTACGAGAATGTTATTTTTAGGTGTACATGATGGAGGAATTAGAGAGCACAAATCTACAGTATACCCACTCTCTTTGGCTAGCAATGCACGATCTGTGTCCACAAGGTTCATACAGTATTTACCTACAAAAGGAATGTAGCATATTAGCCCTTTTGATTCATCTAATTTCAGATTGAGATCTTAGTATATTTAAAATAGGTAAAAGTGACATTTCTTTTTGTTTGATTTTAGTCGAGACCATTATTCAGCACATTACAAAGAGAAATCTGTTCTGAAGTCGGCAAATATCCAATTGCTTTAATTTAAACTAGTCTAAGTCCAGACAGACGCAAGATAAACACTTGACTCATAAAGAGCTGAATTGAAGTTCTGACAAATACATGTAGTGAGATATGTTTGGATAATTTAAGACACCCTCAATATTATAATATTCTATTAATAATTGGAGCATTTAATTTGATAAAAATTTTGCTGGTTAGCAAATTACACACCGGAAGTGGCACTATATAACACAATGGTAAGTAAAATGATTCCAAAATTCTGTACCTTGCTCCAAACAAATCTAGGCATTTTGATTAGTTTTGGTCCTCGTAATAAAAGACTAATAATATTATGCCACATATTGCTTCTCAATATCCAAGATTGTTTACACAATTTGATTTTCTAGATCTTGACTGTTAACATACTGCTCCTGGAAATCAATTATCATTACAAATGACTATAACATACCTTGCTCCTCGAGATCTCTATTGAATTCTGTCTGATCTGCTGCATGACCCAACACAATAAAATCCTGTTAAAATAGAACATCTTGTAAGTACCAAGTCCTGTAAACAGTACATAGCCCTGTTCAGAACGGTCATAGTCGGTGAGAAACCTAGCAATGCCGTCATGTAGGTGGTAAACCAATAAAATAACAGATAATGGACTTGTTCCCCATAAATTGTCATTCTCAACAGATCATCAGGTTCTCTACAAACACCCTTATGAGTGGGACCTGTGACATAAAACTGTCCTCCTATTGGTTAAGTGAAATCTTGTTTAATCTTGACTTCACCAAAGCCTGATCAAGTGTAGAACTTGATGTTACCATACTAGAGTGTCGAATACTGATCAAGTGTAGAACTTGGTGTTATCGTACTAGAGGGTCGAATCCTGGTCAAGTGTTGAACTTGATGTTACCATACTAGAGTGTCAAATACTGATCAAGTGTAGAACTTGGTGTTATCATAATAGAGTGTCAAATCCTGGTCAAGTGTTGAAATTGATGTTACCATACTAGAGTGTATTTGGTGAAAGGGTTTATACACTAATATACTCAGCGTCCCTTCATTATCGTGGTGGAACCATAATTGTGGTAACAGTGACAAGGACATTGCCAAACTAACAAGAGATCTGAGCCGGGTTAAATGATATCCTACAAAGTTTTTCAAAGATTCACATTAGGGATACAATACGATTATTCTATAATAATGACTCCATTCTCCCAATTTTGGATAAAAATTTGTCAAAAATCATAGCATAACTCATTATCTCGCATACGGGGAGCATATACTACCTTGGATGGAATGTTGGCCGTCTTGAAATGCTGACTCCTTGGATACGTCATCAGGTGTGTGTTTTGGATGCCACCATAGCAACAAGGGCAGATAACAAACTTTGCATTGTTCTGTAGACATTGATGTAGAACCATGTCTGTGGCTGAGCCACAAGCATGCAGACATGTCCCGACATCAAAGCTCCCTCGGAAATAATCCTGATTACACTATGAAAACAAAAGGTTTCATAAATTGAAAGTAAACTTACTAAATCTTTTAAAACTCTTCAATACATGTATTACTCAAGCCTGTTCAATGGAATTAGGGATTAATAGGAAGAGTAATATTTCTGTGTTTCTATTTGATTAACAATTTGCATTTCAAATGATATTGCTAGCTTTTTTGATATTTTCGAGAAAATATTTCTAATATTTCTTTTTCAATTTGCATTTTTCTGTCTCATTGTATCAAAGGAATACTATATAGCTATCAGTTAGGTATTTAAACTGCTTAAATCTGTTGTATAATTTCTCAACAAGTTGTCTGCAAGTAGGAAAAATGTCTTCAGCAAAACAAATCAAACAATAATCAGCACTCTCACAGATCAATTTTAGTTTTACCTGGAAAAGTGTAACGTTGTTGAGACTGGCTTTCTCCACACGAGTCTTGGCACGCATCAAAGATGACTCATTATTCTCAACCAAATAAACCTACAAATAATAAAATCACATTGTACACATGAAGTCAAAGATACATAGAATATGTATGTAATGGTTTCCAATTGAATGTTAAGTATAGTTCACAAATATAGTAATATATATAGTGAAACTGACTTTAGTCTAAACACTGTGGGACCGAGTTAATGTGTCAGATATTTTTGGTTTGGTTAATTTAAGGTAACATCCTATTAACAGCCAGGGTCATTTAAGGACGTGCCAGGTTTTGGAGGTGGAGGAAAGCCAGAGAACCCGGAGAAAATTGTCTGCTTAGAGTCAGTACCATGCAACTGCCCCACGTGGGTTTCAAAATTCTCGCGACCCAGAGGTGGAGGGCTAGTGATAAAGTGTTGGGGCACCTTAACCAATGCGCCATTGCGGCCCCAGTGTGTCAGATGTGTGAGTGAAAATGAGTGAAATATATCTATTTGTGGTATTCACAGAGAGAAGATGTAATTAATTATCTAGAAAGATATCATCACAGTGCTATACAGATAGTTTGATATTTAGTAAATATTTAGTACCGAGGTTTGTTGCAAATAGGTATCAACACAAAAACTGTTATTTATCCTATGATAACTTCACCTGCACCAGATCTGAATTAAGGTGAAGTTCATAAAATGTATCATTTTGTCATAATTAATAGCACTTTGGATAATATTTTAGCATGTCTGTGTTATACCACATGCATAAACAACTGTGGAGAAGTTTCTCTGGACTCCAGTCTCTGGAGTTTATGTATTTGATAACGTTTTAGGGAAGCCCCCATCCCCAATTGGCTTATAGCCTATATTGAACAATATTTTATACAAACTCCATTCCATGTTAAGTTAATCAGCGACAATCTAAACATAGACAAGACTTTACATTCCCTGTTTAGTATTTATGAATAGCAACTATCTTTCTTAAGTCAAGATTAAATTTAATTTGCTACTACAATATTTTTTAAAACCTCTTTCCCCATATTCCAGTCCAAGTAATAATTTGACTTTTTCAAGTCACCTGAAACTGACTTCAAGTACAGAAAGAGTGAAGACGCTATAATATATAGATCAGTTATTAGGTAACAGATTTGTGACATATTTCACTACATCCTCACCTTACAATCTGGCATCAAATAGGCTATGACCAATCCAAGATGACCCTGTTGTAAAAAAGAAAAGAAATAACTCAAAAATCTTTAATTTGGAGATTACCAGCTGACTGCCACAAATATAACAAATGGCTTGTACATTAATGTAACTTTAAATTAATTTGAAATCATATCTTAGAAATCAGTGGCTACGTACAG
This sequence comes from Pecten maximus, assembly GCF_902652985.1. Lineage (NCBI taxonomy): Eukaryota > Metazoa > Mollusca > Bivalvia > Pectinida > Pectinidae > Pecten > Pecten maximus. Next base: position 15,768,785 of record NC_047020.1, read on the forward strand.
TAACACTTTAATAACAGATTATCCCAATCAGAAAACAGATTATAGCCATGTGACAAGTCCAACTGACCCCTCCACTACAGAAGTCGACGATGATGTCCCCTGGTTTTGCCAGAGCTTGGACCGCCGTCACTAAATTCTCCAGCTGCTGACATTTCCTCATCAGGCGCTTCTTAGGCAAGTCTGGAACAGACAGAATCAAACCATACCAAATTATACTCTCATAAGTCTAGCAATGAGACAACATTACACTAAACAAATCTAGTGTCTAAACAGAGTTCATATCAAAATTATACTCAGACAGAGGTGGCATCACGATATCAACATATTACAACATACAACCAAAAATAGCAAGGATACAAAACTCATCAACATGGGTGCTCCCATAAAACCATACTGGTAGTTTTTGTTGTTGTAAATTATGTTATCAAGGACTTCTTGTAGCCAATTAAATGCACCAATTAGTTATTAAAGACAAAGGATCATGGAATTAGTTCACTTGTCTTTCAATATACCCCCCCCCCCCCCCCCCCCTAGTCCAAATATTAGTTCTCCAGGCTGCTTAATACACAAATGTCTTAGAACAAGTTTATTGCACACTTATCCTTTTTAAATTCAAGTGAATGTACTTCATTTATCATATGCAGACACCTACCCTATACTGAAGGCTTAAGTCTACAGTAACTAACATTGGAATATGTTTTAAAACTGATGTAGACAGCTATATCTATTCTGTAGGCTTAGTCTACAGCAACAAGAGCTGTCACCGAGGGGGTGACAAGTATACCCCCGCTTTTCCATGAGTATACACTAATTTATTCGCAGTCAATCCATTGAAAACAAAATAAATCCATAGCAGGACAAACTTGTAACCATTTCTTACATAAAGGGTCATAACTCTGGGTTTTATAGGAAAAAGCTGTTCCTGGCGGCAAAATTCCATGTGGTCCTTCAACTCTGTATAAAGTTTCAAGAAAATCAACCCAAAACTAAGTGTATGCATAGACTGACAAAATTTTGCTCGTTTTTAAAGAAAAAGGGGCATAACTCTATCAGAACTGGTAATTCGGCAAAATCTTTGCATAGAGCTAAGCCTCATAGGGTCCTCTAACTACATACCAAATTTTAGTAAAATCCGTTGAAAACAAAGCAAATGCATAGGCGGACAAGCTAGTAACCTTTTTTTACATAAAGGGGCATAACTCTGTAAAAAGGGGTTTTTCAGAAGAAGCTGTTACTGGAGACACAACTTCATGCCATCCTTCAACTCTGTATAAAGTTTCAAGAAAATCCATCAAAAACTAAGTGAATGCATAGCCGGACAAAATTATGATACATTTTGTATGAAAAGGGACATAACGCTGTTAAAAAGGGCTAAATCCCAAAATCACTGCAGGCGACACAAGTTCATATGGTCTTCTAACTACTAACAAAATTTGAGTGAAATCCATAAAGAAATGAGCGAATGCATAGCCGGACAAATTTTGTGACGGACGGACAAGGTGATTCCAGTATACCACCCCTAACTTCGTTGCGGGGGGTATAACTAACATGGGAGTGTGTTTCATTTACCTGATGTAGACAGTTATATCTATCCTGTAGGCTTAGTCTACAGCAACTTACATCCACAGATAGGGTTCAATGGCAGTAACTCATGTAGACAACTACACTATCATCTAACCTTTGGTCTACAGTAAATCACTTACCAGCACCAGGGTGTACCCCATCAGGAATTCCCTCCCACACCAACTGAACTGCTTCTCCACACGGGTGGTAGCCTAATTCCACACTGATATTGCTCTCCTGTAAAAAAGTAGTATCAATCATTAATTCCAGTCTTGAATTTCATTTTCTTTCATGATATATTCCAACTACAAACGTTCGATGAGATCAACCCCCCCCCCCCCCCCCCCCCAATTAACTCATCATTAATACTAAGTTCACATTTCAAATTTCAAATCTGCCTTCAACACATGATCAGTGCTCAGATATATACAAATGTAAGAGTCAAGTTATGTTTTCATATATCCAACATATTCTGTTATCTACATTTTCCTAGCTAAAATGTTTGTCTCAGAAATTTTATCCAAGAAAATCAATTCTATCTTGTTCAAATGACAAAATGGACAAAAACAGGTGTGAACATTTTCCTTGTTATAAAGTTGTTGTCTGTACATGGGTAGTGGCCAAGCAAATCAGGACTCCTCATTTCCAACTCAAAAGGTGCAATGATGGGAGTTTTTTGTCTTACCTTCACCTTTTCCAGTGCACTTGCAACTTCTGGTTTGATGGCCCGGGACTTGGCTCTACATCTCCGGCTATCAAAGTAAAACAAATTCCCCATCATATATACATAGTAAACTACCAATATTACATTAATTACAGGTAACATTTTTCGAATTATAATCTATTGTGTAAATGTTTTTTTTAGTGCTTTACCAATATATTGGAAGTAAAGTCAACAGAAATCAACAGGAATCTGTTTTGATACTAACACAATTTCATTTGATTTCTTGCATAAAATAAAGAAACTTAAAGTATGGTAATTTACACTAATAATGCTTGAAATATGTCATACTGAAAAATGTCAAAGTGAACATATACTACATCTTTTGTATAATTGTTTCAGTACCTAAGTTCCAATTCATCCTCCTTGCATTCCTGCTCCTGGGAAGGAGAAACAAAACAATATTTTGATTCCCGTTGACTGGAAATATCAGAAACATCTGAGGTGTCTAGAAGGTCAGTGTTATACCCACAATTCCTTGCACATTCCTGTATCCGTGGTAAACTAGTCATGTGTTGGATCCAGGAAATAATTCTAGGCACGTGACCAATGAGGCATTGAAGGTCAAATGACAAACTTTCCTGTAAATTAAAGATATCATATTTTGATATTGGTTTTATCAATATATAATTCAAAAGAAAGAATTGTAGTTATTGTACCCTAAGCATATAGAGTATTAATATTAAATAATATTAGATTATTCTATTAAATCTTAATTCTAAAACATGATGAGATTGTCACTTAGAAAATACTGTTGGATTTTAAAAGTACTAGTGTATGTTTTTTTGCTGGGTTTATCGCCCTGTGAATAGCCATGGTCATTTTGAGGTAGGGTCTCCTTGTAGTAGGTCATGACTACCTCACTGAACTTACAAGAGGCCCTTTGCATGCCATCCAGAGCAATTAGGGTAAAGTGTCTTGCCCAAGGACACAATCACGACAGTACAGACTGGCCCTTTTCACAGCTTTCCAAGAAACACACACTGAAAAGGCCTAGGTAGGGAGAATTGAACCATGCACCTCGGATCTTCACCAGAGGTTATATGCAGCCGACACTTTAAATGTCTGAGCTATCGATGCCTTCCCTAATCTGTTTGAAATGCTTCCATGATTGTAGCTCTTTTAGCCTAATATCAAACACTCACAATTCTGAGATTGATGAAAAAGTCTGTCCCTATTGTCAATTATATACATCAATACTATTGTAAGCACAAATAACCGAAACTTAGCTGTCTGGGTACCTCGAGCTCACTGTCAGATTAACTTGACTGTCTGGGTAACTCGACTGTCAGATTAACTCGACTGTCAGATTAACTCGACTGTCAGGTTAACTCGACTGTCAGATTAACTCGACTGTCAGATTAACTCGACTGTCAGATTAACTTGACTGTCTGGGTAACTTACTGTCAGATTAACTCGACTGTCAGATTAACTCGACTGTCAGGTTAACTCGACTGTCAGATTAACTTGACTGTCTGGGTACCTCGAGCTCACTGTCAGATTAACTTGACTGTCTGGGTAACTCGACTGTCAGATTAACTCGACTGTCAGGTTAACTCGACTGTCAGATTAACTCGACTGTCAGGTTAACTCGACTGTCAGATTAACTCGACTGTCAGATTAACTCGACTGTCAGGTTAACTCGACTGTCAGATTAACTTGACTGTCTGGGTAACTTACTGTCAGATTAACTTGACTGTCAGGTTAACTCGACTGTCAGATTAACTCGACTGTCAGGTTAACTCGACTGTCAGATTAACTTGACTGTCTGGGTAACTCGACTGTCAGATTAACTCGACTGTCAGGTTAACTCGACTGTCAGGTTAACTCGACTGTCAGGTTAACTTGACTGTCTGGGTAACTCCACTGTCAGGGTAACTCCACTGTCAGATTAACTCGACTGTCATGGTAACTTCACAGTCAGGTTAACTTGACTGTCTGGGTAACTCGACTGTCAGGGTAACTCCACTGTCAGATTAACTCGACTGTCATGGTAACTTCACAGTCAGGTTAACTTGACTGTCTGGGTAACTCGACTGTCAGGGTAACTCGACTGTCAGATTAACTCGACTGTCATGGTAACTTCACAGTCAGATTAACTTGACTGTCTGGGTAACTCGACTGTCAGGGTAACTCAACTGTCAGGGTAACTCGACTGTCATGGTAACTTCACAGTCAGATTAACTTGACTGTCTGGGTAACTCGACTGTCAGGGTAACTCCAAAGTCTTGGGTAACTCAACCGTGTTACTAGACTGTTTGGGTAACTCAACTGTCAAGGTAACTCCAAAGTCTGGGTAACTCAACTGAGTTACTAGACTGTTTGGGTAACTCAACTGTCAGGGAAATGTCAGCAATGGACCTGTGTTAATGTCATTTTAAGATATCTGATTTCTATAAAAAAGGACATGCAATATTTGTGGGATAGGGTTAAAAAGGGACTAATATGTAAAAGTTCATGAAGATTTAAAATTCCAGGTATACAGTGTAATTGAATGGAAACCTACCAACAAATGGTACACAAACGGGAAGAGGATAAGGTCTGCCACTGTGATTGTATTTCCTTCAGCATACAAATGAATCAGATCAACGTCACGAAATGTCAATGTGTTCAAAAAGCTTGTAAGTTCCTCAAGACTTTGGAAAGATTTCTCTAAAGTGCATCTGTCTGACTGATTAAGCTGGTTTTGTTGCGAGCTGCTAATCCCGTTTTTAATTTCCAGATTTTTAACCGATATTCCATTTTCACAAGAACTGGATTTCTTTCCAGTTTCTTTGGATACACCACCATTACACATCAAGTTAATTCTGCTAACACAATGGGTCAATGGATAGTCACGTTGCAATCTAAACCGGGAAAGGCCAGAATTGCTGTCAGTTTCCTCTGCTTCCTTTATAACTTGTGACAATAAACATCTTTTTTGTTTGTCATCGTTGTGAAGTTTGGCTGGTGTCTGGAAATGCCATTCCAATTTCATAACATCCTCTGGGACATCAATCTTTGGTTCACTGTCAGTATCTTTAATCTCTCTGAAAAGTAGGAAACATTATAATCACACAAGATTCCTGCAGTCATTGTACAAATATAATACAAAGCATATGTTGTTGACCTGGACATTGAGAAAAAAGATAATATCAGTGCTGACCTTTAAACTCATACATGGCTCAAGAAATTTGGATAAAATTGAGGACTACACTTTCCATATTGTAACAAATATAATATTAATTTTAGTAATCAAATATTCTACTCTGGTTCCAATGACCTTGCGTGAAAAAGCCAGAATACAACTATGAGGGGACAAAACATGAAATTGTGCTAGCCAGTGTGTGAAAAAGTAACACCAATCTTACATCTCTGGGTCACCATTTAGGAAAAGATGATGGAAGAAGGACACAACACCAAAGTATAAGCTCTCTGGTCCTTTAGACCAGGTCACAGATCTGAGCTAAATATTCTATTATTTCATAATTTGACCTTGATGTTTGACTCTGAGTAAAAATGACCTCTGACTCAGTGACCTTGATCTTTGGTCAGTTGACTACTTGTTTAATTCTGGGCAACTATGCCATAATAAAATATTAACCAATAAATACTAAAATATTTGACCTTTGACCTAGTGACCTTATCATTTGGTCTGTCAACTTTTTGTTTAATTCTTACCAATATTTCTTCAGTGTCACAAAAAATGTTCATCAGTGAAAAGATAGATCTTTGACCCAGTACCCTTGACCTTTTGTTGTCACTTAACTCCCTGTTTAATTCCATTTCTTGACTAATGCTTAACAACAGGCTGTGCTCCAGACACATTGTCAATGCCACTATGACATATTAAGTCACTAATAATTAACACCTACCAAGTAGTCACTAATCATTTGAGCATAAATTAATCTTTCACATCAAATGTAGGTAAATGGAATACCTGATTTGTTGGATCAATTCACCAATGCTGTTTGGAATGTCCACTTCACATAGCTTCGTCCATCCTGAAACCTACACACTCATCAATCAGCCCTGTGTGTTGGACAAAGATATTTAAACTCTATGGCAGGATAAGGATAACTAATATCAGGACCCAAGTTCTACCAAATACAAGCCATAATTATTGTTTACAGAGGGTTTACCACATTTACATTATGTGAAGCTCTAACAATAGTCGCCGAGATAAAATATCTGAATCCTGTGAATCATACCTGGGAAATAGTATTAATGTATGTATTGTAAATATGTTATTTCCTGGGTGGGTAGTAGGGGGAGGTGATATTTCGATATGTAAACTATACATGTTTTTAAGCCCCCTAGTATAAATTTCCAAGTTTACAGTATATCTTTATTTCTTATCAACGACATATACACAACATATCAAACTCTCTTTGTAAATAAGGTAATACTAACATTGAAGTGTAATTCATTGATTTGCAATATTTGTTTGTGTTATTTAACTTAAAAAACAACTATTAACATATCCTAAAATCATTCAACATAACAAAGAGGTAGTTATCATTATCCAATAATATGAGGTCATTAAGGATACACTACCCGGTATATGATAGGAATGAAATACAAAGAATGAGAAAGGTCTGTATATTCTTAAAAAAATTATTACTGAATAGGCCCATTGAAAAGTCCTATCATTTCTCTGACGACACATTATTAAACTGCATATTATTAAGGCAATGATTTCAACATAAGTTAAGACAATCTAAAATAAAAACTTCATAACTTACCTCAGCACAAGCCTTTAAGCTCCCACCACGGAATCCCTGTGAAAAATTACAAACACTAAATATCATTTCCAGAGAAAACAAAATCATTACATCTGAACAGGTGGGTTTGGTTTATTTTGTTGAATGTCCTATTAACAGCTAAGGTCATTTAAGAACGGCCTCCCATGCGTGCGACATGCATGCGTGTGGTGAGTGCATAAATGATATGTGTGTTTTGGGAGGCTGAGGTATGTTCGTGTTAAGTCTCCTTGTGATAGGCAGGAACTTTTGCCGATTTATAGTGCTACCTCACTGAAGCATACTGCCAAAGACACCCAGCAGGACACCCCACCCGGTCACATTATACTGACAACGGGCGAACCAGTCGTCCCACTCCTAATATGCTGAGTGCTAAGCAGGAGTAGCAACTACCATTTTTAATGACTCTGGTATGTCTCGGCCAGGGGACAGAACCCAAAGCCTTCCTCACAGGGGCGAACGCTCAACCGAAGACCAAAAGTGAGGCATTGTCAAGGGAGACATTAGGAAGAAGAAAGTTGTTCAGAAAGAAGAGAAAAAATTGAGTCACCTCTTACGATCATGCAATGGGGGTAGCAGGTACAATTCTTACGCCCTACCTGCAGGGGATTCTGAACAGGTACTACATATATATACTGAGTATGAGTATATATATTAACTCAATAAAATACAGTCATGCTGAAGCATTACATGTCATCTCACAGCTCCACCCCTATTACAGTCCTTTACAAGTGTCTGAAGTTTGATCCCAATTCCTTAAGTTACAAAGCCTCTAAAACACTGACAAATATTTTCGAAATTTGTAATAGTGACCTTAACCCAACAACCTTGGCACTCTAGCATTTATCTGTCCGAGATAAAACTATCCTAAATAAGAGTCTAAAGTTTAATGAAAATGAGAAACAAGCTATAGAGCTAAAAAGGATATTCTAAAACTAGGATTTTTAAAAAAAATAGTTCTGGTGACCTTGAACAGACACACCGGAAACTCAAAATTATCAGAGGTATTATGGTCCTTTGTATTTGTGTGAAGTTGGATAAAAATCCCTCATGGAATGAAGCCTCTTGAGGGCTAGCGCTGACAAGGATTTTCTAAATATTTAAAGTAAATGTGACCTTGAACGTGACCAGGAAACCTTGACAGTGATCCTGTCCGATTTATTGTGGGTCTATGACTATGTATTTGGGTGAAGTTTGATCAAAATCCCTCACAGAATGATGCCGCTAAAGGAAATCTAAAAGTCCCTTCAGTTTTACTGGTATGGAACTAAAAATAATCAAAATTAATTATCTGTATTGTGTGTATAAGAATGGCATTCCCCAAGATAATATGGTTTCAGACAAGAGGCCTAGAGGGGCCTACAACGCCCACCCAACTCCACCTTGGATATTTCATGAATGGCAAAATATATTCAGATTTAAGTAAAATTTAAAATATTTTTCCACTTTTGAACCGACTCTTCCAACAATGGTTCACACTACAGGGTTGACTAAATCCTGCCATTCTTGAAAAAGAAAAAGTATTTCAAAGTTTTTTGTTTGTTCTTGTTTTGCTATATTTCCCTGATTGAGCCCCCTTTTTCCCACCCCAATGGTGTCACATTTTTCATTATGCAACATGTAAATACAACATTGCCAAATAATTCTCCAGACCAAATTTCATCAAAATCCATTTAGTTTTTTATGACTGGTAGCATTATTAAAAGATTTACCCTTTGGACCAGGTGAGTTACAAAAATGGTAATTATTAAAACAAAGGGCAATAAATATGTAAGTTACTGTTGAATAATTTCAATTTTTAAACTTGTGCGAGATCTTGTCAATATATGGCTGCATACAAAGTTTCATCAAAGTGATATTTACTCAATTATAGTGGTCAAAAGGTAACTGTTGATGGACAAACAGACAGACAGATTTGGTCCTTTGGACCAGATGAGCTAATAAGACTCTACTACTATATACCTGTTTTTCTTTTACAAAAACTCAAATTTTATTAAAGATTTTGTAAGAACCGTTGTATGATTTGGTTACTTTCAACTTTTTTACCTCACTTTGCTTTCTATCGTACACATTATTTTAGACTTTTCCTGATATATTCTATAATTCATTTCAGAAACCATCTGTCGACCATTGTGTTTTCCCAACTCAAAATTTGAATTGGCACAACTTGAACCTACATATGAAATCCCTGAGACCAATAACAAGGACTGTTTATGAAAAGACAGGTGATTTGAATATCAAAATTTGAAAGTGATTATTATAGTCTGTAATATTTTCTTTTGAAATAATATCAGTATAAAAGATATGTTTAATACACTATATCACAGAATAATTTAGCAGAGTTTGGACCTTTTTCTTCTTCATCAAATAATTCATATTTCGAAACTTGGATAAAAAATGTACACAAGAAGTTTTTTTTTCACTCTCATCAAATTAAGAAACTTATACTATTTCTTTCAAAAATGTACAGATACCTTCATCTCATCATATTACATGCCAAAAATACTTTTTAGCCATTTAAAAAAAATTGTTTGAGGGTTGGTGGGGGAGAGAGACAATCACAAGGGCTTGACACATTTCTACGACTCGGAATGAAATATCTAACTCCAAGGTCTGACCTCCTTCCTGTGGCTAAATATTTCATTCAGTGTCTATTGTCATATGAACTTGTCAAGCCCCTGTGGGATCAATGAAAGTTTGGACATCATATGAATAGCTCCACTGCTAGTGTTTGATAATATGTTTAAATTACAAGTCATTTGACATTAGAACAGAGACTTGGCTTGGCTGGTGTAAAGTAGGTTTCCGCCAGTCATTAAAACCTAACTAAACAGAATCTACAGTATCTACAGTGGAAGTATGTATACATACTAGAGGTGTTACACTCTGTACAATCTATCCTGGTCTGTCAAGTACATATCCTCAAAACCTAAAGGGTATCAAGTTGTCACACTTAACATTCACCAATTACTTTCAACTATAGATGTCACATTAAATTAAGAACTGACTTTGTAATAAGGTTCTACAATTTACCCTCGTTATAATGCCATCTTTCATCCACAGCAGTTATGGGAGTATTACGAGGGTGGCTATAGTATTGAATTATGAAAATTACAACCTTGAAATTTTATAAGAGATTGCAATACCAACATCTTATGAAATACAAGCTGAATAATATATTTACATGAATTTTATAGATTAATATATACAAAAATGTTAATGATTTCCTTGATTTTGTGCATGTTTTTTATCTGCACAAGATGATCTCGCCGTAATAACATGTTACACGATTTACATAATATATATTTGTTAGTCTATTTTGGCTATACATTTTAATTTGTAGAAGGTTCAGGTTGTCACAAACTTAATTTCTGGAAATAAATATTTTTTTCTGGTTTTGCCGAAAGACCATCTGTCAAAATTTAAGAGAAATATTTGAATCGGCAGTAGCATAGCTCAACTGACACTCAGTAGTTTTATCTGAAGTAACTATATTTCCATTAGATAGTGGCTTTGGCCTCATACACAATAATAACAAAGTGAAAAGAAATCAGTCATGCTTTTATACAAACCAAACCATAAGTGTTGGTGGATGTGACATCAAAAAAATATTGAACAACGATCTACCTAGCTCAGCAATAGAAAATCATCCAAACCTAAAGCTCATTAAGTTACCCGTACAATTTGCAAAGAGCAATAAAGAGTTCCTTGATCACCAAAAACAGAACAAAATAGCGATATTGTCGAGGGAAATAAATAGTGATTCGTGACATTTGTATTGTAACGAATGTGGCAGTGGCGGTATGTGAGGATGGCAAACTTATTGAAGGATTATATATAGGAAATCTGTTCCAGAGGTTTAGGTAGCAGCATGAGAAGGTGGAGGTAGATCTTGGTGGAGATAGGTCAAGGGTACACTGGTCACTGTATATGAATAGATCAGTAACTTTTCGATTATGAACAGAATTTTAGCATTGACTGCAACGTTAACCTTTGAAAGATTAACCAAATCGCAGGTTTACACAATATTTTTAGTGGCCATGTAGGCACCCTATAGGTCAATAATTGGTCACCAATGTTGAATTTAAAGCGCCATGGCCACTAAAATAAGCGCCACTTTGAGCCCCGATACCCTGCCTGTGCTGGGCTTCCAACTAGCAACTTCTTGCTCTCTGAAGGCAAACCTCCCGCTAGCCTAAGGTGACCAATATTAATACTCTCCACATTTACATATGAAACTCACCAACAAAAAGTCAAAATCTTCTGCAGGAGAATGTGTATGGGCAATGGTGACAATCTGACGTATTATGCTGCAGAGACCTGATCTTATCAGCCTTCCTCCATCCTCTATGATTACAGGAAGAGCGCAATTCTGATAACCTCCCTCTGAGTTTGTAAATGTGTGATTATACTTTTGTAGAATATTTTGATTTACTGTCACACAAACGGAACGATTGATTCCTTCGTCGACCAAGGTCAAATGGAAGTCCACTGTGTCACTGATGCAATATTCAGTCATGAACAAAATGGCTGCTGACTGTAGTGGTAGGACTAGACTAGAATCCTCTTTCTTTACACCCGCTATAAATACTTTAGTGCCCGCCATTTTCAGTCAGCACAAATGAAAAATGCAGATCCTAACCAAACAGTATCCTCATCTGTAGAAATTTACCTGGAAAACAGAAATATACTTAGCATTTAGTTTTGAGACTGAACAAAAGATAATTTTTTCATTAGAATGTTTTTAGAATAAAACAACTATTTATCAGCCTTTAATGCTCTAAAATGCATTAATATTTTAATTTCTGTACTTCAAATACAAACATTCATCAGCATTGTACATGTTTGACAGTTCCACATGTCCCAAACTTCACTAACTTGTCAGATCATGTCAATTTTAAGGGATTACTGTAACGCCAATGCCAGATACTTGTCATGTCCAGAACCATAAAAAAATGTATCAATTTAAACATCCTGTGTAGGTCTAAGTAATATATTGTATCCTAGATTGGCTGGGGGAACTATTTTTGCCAACTTAAGCTGAAATATTTATGTCAATTTTTCAACATACAAGAATTTAATTGCTACAAGTTGGCATGCATGTGACCCAACTGTAGCTCTGACAGCGCCTGTCATCAAAAATTACCGCTGTCTTAATTATAGCTACAACATTGCAGAAAAGGTGTACCGCTGTCTTATAGCTACAACATTGCAGAAAGGTTTTGTCGTACAAATTAGGCCTATATAGATGTCCAGTCTTCTGCAAGCCAGATTTGATGACATCTTAAGCATGCATTCATGGCAATGGATACAATTCATAATTTCCCCGAAGACTAACTTTAGAGAGAAAAATAAAAACACTTTTTTTATGCAAGGTTGCTCATTTTTTGTTAGACCCCTTAAAAATCCATCAGATGTTCAAACTTTTTTTCTGTTAAATTTTTTTTTTTTTTTTTTTATCTTAATTTTTTCCCCAATTAGGCTACACAGCAAATTCAAAACAAACATTTTAACACGTTTTAAAGAAGTTATTTTAAACGGATCAATGGAATATTCTTGATTATATATACACATTCTCAATCGTTTCAGTAGCAGACATTATAAAATCAAACCAAACTAACAAACGGATGGGTGTGTCGAATCCCGTGGGTGGCAACACGACTATTGTCATTATACGAGGTCAACAAAAGCACATGGTCGAAATCAAGTTTCATTTTCGGGCACCTGTTGATAGTTACATGTTCTCCAAATGATGCTCTCGCGCGATCACCATCTTGTCGGTGTTACCTAGTTAATGCAAATGCTAACCAGCAATCCACGATAAACTGTTGGACACGTGTAGCTCGGCTGTGCATACTTAAACATAAATATACATAAAAACTCAAATTACTGAGTCAACTCTCTCCGTCATTCTGTCGCCAGTTTCCTGACGTCACATGGACGAGGCGCATGCGTATGCCAATGTATTGAAAATGCTAAATTTGTTCTTCCGCTCGTAGATATAGTACCAGGTTGAAAGATACATTTAATCCTTTATATTATAAAATTTGTCTTTGTTTTCAATTCGACTCCTTCATTAAAGCGTTTTTAATGTGAAAATGTAACAGTAACGATAATAATAACACAAACAAAATAACAGGAAGTTGGTCTAGAAAATTTAGGGCGAATTAATTTGTGCGATCTATTTCCGTAGTTCGGTTCCTTCCGTCATACTGTCGCCATCCTCAATAAAGAAGAAAACTGGAACAAGACTGGTACAAATTTTGATGGCAATCATTTTAATTTCATAATTACTCCAATAGGAATAATTAGACGAATTACTGTGTCGACATATTCTGTCCTGGACCTATTCCAGCGATCTAGAGGTATATAGAATTTCTGTAAACATGATGCATTCGTTTTGCGATCAGATTCATTCTCGGCCATTTTGGTTTCATCTAGGAGTGTTTATTGTAAAACATTACTTCCGTTTAGCATTTCTGTTTCTTTTACATTGGTTTATATTTTAAGAATTTCCGTTTGTCATTACATCTTTCTCGTAGACTGTCCTTAATTTTGATCTGAAACATTTAGTGTTGAAACCTCTCAACTGTTGAATGTATCTCGCAGGCGAGACGAATGTCTGAGACGTTGTGTTTACATAATAAGGTAGCTCAGTTTTATCAGTTTGATTGTATATAAATTACCGCCCATCGTTAAACTGGGATATTGAAATGCTGCTGTCAGCTTTCAAGTTATATATGTGAAGGTTTTACTGTTTAAAATGCTTTATATCAAAACTGATGGCAGAAAACAAAATTCGACATTCTCAAAATTGAGATATGTCTAGGATGTTCATATTATGCAAAAGAACTTTGATTTCTGTCTATTGAAGGAAATGTGGACATGTTAATCCCAAGTAAGAAACTACATTCAAACAATATCTTGGTGCTAGCTATATGCTAGGACCTGTTATTCTCTCCTTCATGCCATGCCATCAATAGTGAAAGGTCAATATTCAGCTTTATACCTTTCAAGGATAATACACAACATGGATGGACAGCAATATTGAATTTTTGTTAACTGTAGAGTGGGGGTACGTAATTTCGCACACTTTCGGTATGTAATTAAATACATTTCCAGCAAATCAATTTCAAATCAAGAAAGAATACCTCACATTGTTAGATGCTTCGTAACATACAAGTGTGCAACCTGATATGCGCACACGTATCACTGCGCATGGGAGCTGTTGTTAACTTGTGTTTATTGCTGGATTTGAAGACAATCGGGAACGTAATTTCGCATACCCATCTAACTTTTTTAATTTTGTTTGTAAAAATAGTTTTCAACCATTTTGTAGACAAACAACATCCTGAACTAAGATTAATCCCAATGCCATGATTAAAATAATCTTTAAAAACAAAATAATCAGGGCATCCAGTAGACCCTTGAGAGTATGTTTTTGACTCTCCAAATTGAGATCTGACTCCTGCGTTTGAAGGGACATGTTTTGACCCTTCAGATTTCTGAGAAAAGGTGATTTCACTTCTGAAATTGCTAAAAGTCGAGGGTCAACTGGATGCCCTGAATAATATAAAATTGGAAAGTGTCAATTTACCGCCAGTTTTGCTTTAAATAATGACCGCTCCCTACGGAGGTAATGTAAACAAGGCAGCGAAAATGACAGGGTGTCTGCAGTCAATGCTGTTATTAGTTGTACTTTGGTGGATTTATATTCAGTTTTATTTATAATCGGATCAAATGATATTTTCCCTAAGTATTTGCAAATTCACATGGCAATCAACAATTGGGATTATTTTAAATAAAATATTTAATCATCCTGTATCAATTTTATCGGAAGAGAGTCGTATCAGTTAAAATTTGTTTTCAAAACGAACTTAATCTGAAAAGATGTACTTAAAATGGCATATGTTCCACTAAAGATTGGCATTAGTCAACATATAAACAAAAAGGTACAGTCCTCGACCACTTGGAGGAAAAACGCAAAAATTTGTCAGGTGTGGGAAATAACGTACCCTTGCTCTATATCTGCCATTCAGGCATATGCTATGTTTCATACATGGATAATTAAACATGTTATCAGTATGATGCTCAGTATGTTGACATTATTCATTAAAAACAATAAACCAAAATAAACACTCTGGACCACAGACATAAACAATTCAAAGTTGTATTGACCACTTATGTCATGAAGTCAAGTCTAGTAATTTTTGTTTTACCTTTGTGCATATGATAAAATGATAATAAGCAAACAGGGAATTAGCATTGCATACTTATCAAATGTGTACAATGTATTTTCAAACAATGTCAACAAGCTGCTTGCTGCAATGATCACACATATAACTGAAGGTTACATTTTCTAATGATGTCAACAAACTGTTTTGCTGCAAAGATCACACATTCAACCAATTACGGAAGTGTTCAATCCAAGATTCTTGCACTAAGAGGGCCAGTTGGGCCCACAATGTTAAAAAAAAAACATTTCAAACACGAAAGAACTACCAAAGATACTTGTTCAAGGAATAGAAATGTAACCATTTTGACACAAATTTGCTAATGTCTGCACTGTATTAAAAGTATGAATAATGACTTTTTTTGCAGTCATACATTTATTTAGCACAACTCTGCCACATGATAATTAACCTGGATAATGATATTATCAGAAATACAATTATAGATAGATATAAGAAATATCCAGCCTGAGAAATTGGTGACACATCTTGTCTTTGTAGATATAAAAGGAACTCATTTCAAATTCTTTTTATCTTGAAAACCCCCATTTTTCTCAGAATGATCAATCACTGTTGGAGAAGTATTTCTTCCCCTGACTTCTGACTTGTCATTTTTTATCAGAAGACTTTCCAACTTTCTCTTAAACCTTTCGTCTTTATTAGGACAAACTCCTGAAAATATCAAAATTTATAATGTTGGAACAATCAGAAGTATTATTCTTTCATATTTAGACTCAGGGCATCCAGTAGACCCTTGAGAGTATGTTTTTGACTCTCCAAAATCAGATCTGACTCTTGAGTTTGAAGGAGCATGTCTATTTGAGATAATGTTTTGACCACTCATATTTCTGAGAAAAGATGATTTGACTTCTGAAATTGCTAAAAGTCAAGGGTCAACTGGAAGCCCTGAGACTCATAATAGATTGAAATATCCTGAGTCGAGAAACAACTTTTGATGCTTGTAGCTTTCATCACCGTGACATAAACCTAAGGGTTAATCATAATCACTTAAATGATAGAAATCCAAATGCGGCAGATCAGCCCGTCGGGGTGTACAAATTGTGCCATTTTAATCATAAAAGGTCATTGACACAATGGCGCGTCTTTCATTGATCAATATCTTGGATTGTTCTGAAGACAGATTTCAATGGTTATGATATATATGTGTAAAATGATTGAAACCCTGTAACTATGCATTCTGTCATGTTTAAATATTTAAGATTTTAATTTAGATATGTAGAATGGTGTTTTACATAAAACATGTATTTCTCATGTAATCATATTAGATATTTAAAACTTGGCCAGGTCGACAAATAATCTATCAATCAACTGTTGTTGATGGAATTGAACAGCACTTGCCAAATAAAAAACTTGAAATCACAGATGGTTAAATATCAAAAGGGATACATGCCAAATTTAGTATGGCCTCTTTTGGTATTTCAAGGAAATACCAAGAGATGGTCATGCTAATCTTAGACAAATTGTATGCCTTGCATTGAAGTGCCATGTGTTTATTACCAGTACTTTTTTTAACAACAAAATGTAATGATTACCAAATTAATTACATTGTGAAAGTGATTTTGTTTTTATTTAATTACAATACCAAGTAAATTCCAATGTGAACCAAATAAAAATGCAATCCATATTACATAAATTCATTTTAAAGGTGTGACCTGTTCATGTTATAACCATGGTATCAAAAGTTAAGATTGAAAATTGCTCTTTCACAAAGTAAGGTTTATTCTATTTCATCCTACAGTATTTCGTTGTTGGAGTTTTTAGTTCCATGTGGCACACTACAGTTAACAAAGCAATGCTGCAGGTGTTATTTTTCATACACCTGTGCAGTAAAAACCAGTATCAAAGTGTCCTTTATATGCAGTGTTTTAAATTTTTGAATTTGATTATTAATATTTCAGTCAAGTAAATCGTGTATTTGACATAATGTATAGCAAAAAGGGATGTCATTTTCATGGAAGATTGATTTAATCTCTTATAAATATGTAATACAATTGCTTTTTCCACATTTCATCATGATCATGATTAAACTTCCTTAAGCATATAATTGAGAATGTATGATTGAAATGTATATTACCAAAGGCTGTAAAATATGATAATGTCTCTTCAAGATTTTATATGAACAGATTGTCATCATGTTTCCTCTGCTGTTTTCTGGTCACATTATTGTATTAGTTAATGGTTTTCAAAATGTCACAGTTTTTACTTCAAGTTCAACATAAACCCATACTTGTGTTAAGATTTCTGCTAAAATATTATTAGTGTGTACACGTCGCCAAATAAACACTGGCAGATATCTGATCTGTATAATGTGTGGCAGAGTTATGTCACCACGATATTCAGCGATCTTTTGTATGCAACCCTGTTGCACTTAAGTGTGTACAGGCCAGTCATGCATCCTATACTTATAAAGTACATTGTACTTCACCTTTCATCCCTTTGGTATTGGGTACTTATAAACTGCTATGGTTTTCATATTGTGTTACAATATTCTGGCAGCGCACTTAAAAATGGTGGTTGACTAATGTGAAATGTGCAGGGGGATGTGATAATATCCTATAATGTATATACCTAAGTATGCAGACAGCAATGTGTCAGAAGGTTTTTCGGCAAGAGTTTTCAGGATAAACAAAAAAGCAATACTAGCAGAATCAGCAACCAATTTATATGCCAACAATTAAACTGTTGGTAATGTATAATGTGATAAATATTATTATCATTTTCTTGCACAAATTGAAATCGGTTATATAGGTTATGACTTAGGATTGAGCCCAACACAGTTGTTCATCCTTATAGAAATTGGGTAATGTGGTACATATGCTTGGCCTTGCTTAAGTTGCTTATTTAATAAGCATTTATTATTATCACCTTCCATTTAATCTTTATAAGCTAAGAATGTATTATGTAAATACATGTTTATCAGGATCTAGGTTTTTGCCTCATTGACTTCAAGCTTGTTATTTTCACACCCAAAACTTATCCGTTTCCTTATTTTCACACCCAAAGCTTATCCGTTTCCTCTATTGCTATAGTTAGTATGTAATAGACGGGCTATTTTCTCTGGGTCAATGATTGCTAGTCAGGCATAAAATACCCCCTGATCTGATACCTTATAACTGACTGATCATGACTAGTCATAGAACACAATATACTACTATTTAACAATACTGAACAACTGGTATTGTGGTATGTAGGAGTGATATTCAGTGCTAAGCATTACTTAAATTGGTTTGATGTAGTTTTAATCTCTAGAAAGTGAAGCTGTGACTGTTGAGTTCAAAATTACTAACATATGACATAATGTTGTGATTCATGTTTTTGTTCTTTATCTTCCAATTATAAAATCATCAACTTATATTTTTGATTTCTATCTTTCAGATATTATTGAGGGATGAGTTCCCCAATTTCCAGTCTGAACAGCCTCTTTTCCTTCACAAGTCCAGCTGTTAAACGTCTGCTTGGATGGAAGCAGGGAGATGAGGAAGAAAAATGGGCAGAAAAGGCTGTAGACTCTCTTGTGAAAAAGTTGAAGAAGAAAAAGGGTGCACTTGAGGATTTAGAAAAAGCTCTGAGCAGTCCTGGACAATCAAGTAAATGTGTGACCATCCCCAGGTCTCTGGATGGTCGACTTCAAGTGTCCCACAGAAAGGGATTGCCCCATGTCATTTACTGCCGTGTGTGGCGCTGGCCTGATTTACAAAGTCACCATGAACTGAAACCCCTTGAATGCTGTGAATACCCATTCAGTGCTAAACAGAAAGAAGTGTGCATAAATCCTTACCACTACAAACGTGTAGAAAGCCCAGGTAAAATGGTTAAAACAGACACTTCTTAGTCATTTCACCATGATTATTCATTTCCGATTTCTAATAGCTCAAGGATAATAATTAGTTTTAATGCTTAACATATTGTACAAAGAAAAAAGTAGAGATTAATAATCATCAAGGAAAACCACATAGACATGCAATGCCAATCTGAATTGTTTTGACTATATTTATTTTTTATATTACATGGTCACTTATGGCTTTTGATTATAGCAGAAGAATATGTGAAAGGTATGCCTTAGCTTGTTTCTTGTCTCCTAATAATGAATCATAACTGTAATACTAATGGCTATTTAATGTTTCTTTTGCAGTGCTTCCCCCAGTTCTAGTCCCCAGATATAGTGAGTTCCCAGCTGGTTCTCAATCAATGCCGCCATTTCAGCAGGCCCCAGAACCAGCCATGCCACAGAATGTCAGCTTTGACCCAAATGGCTTCCATCAACCATCACAAGGGCCACACTCGCCCTGCCAGTTCAGGTGGGCCCGGCAGTCCTTACGGATTACCAGGTATTAGAGCTGAAACGAATGGTTTCATTCCATTTACAAAAAAAATGCATATTATTTGTCTAAAGTATAAAATTACTTGTTTTGTGTAAGCTAGAAAAATCATGACGTGAGTCTGCACTTCAAATGATTAAGAGATACTGTGTAAATATTGTACTAAAATCAAATGGGAAAACTGTTGATTAGGTTCAACTTTATTGTGAGGAAGTAGATATTTTAAACCTATTAGGTGAATTGAATAACACAACTCCAACTTCACCAAAACTATTTCTGCGGCCAAATAATGGTTGACTTATATAGAATTATTTTAATTTTGACGAGCTTCATTTAGTTATTGCATCATTTGAAGCATAATGAATAAACCTTGACAAGACCAGATCAATTGGATATGTTACTTTAATTTATGTTTATTTATTGGTTGTTTAAATTATTACCAGTACTTTATATAGAACTAAAATATCAAACTATTATATTGAATACATTAGGTACATTCGTTTCAGCTCTACCAGGTATACGTAATGAAGGTGTATTTTTGAAATATAAGAATTGGTCATATTGTAGTTGTTATTGCTGATTAGTAACACAGAATCGAATGACCATTCATTTGTTTCAGCTGGCACTCCACCACCAGCCTACCAGCCTCATGATGATAACTCCCAGAACATGAACATGCAGCATGCTAACCAGAATAGAAACCCTGTGAGAGGCCCCCAACAACCGACCCCTATGGACACCATGCCTACTCCCACAGGTATCGGTACCAAATGTAAGGCACAATCAATATGTGCGCCACACTCTTGAGAAAATTTCAGTCTGGTCAGGTGAAACAAGCTGTATTGGTTTTAAACAAATCTATTTCAAAATTTAAAATTATGACCAATGTAATAAATTGGAGATTTGAATAGTAGACGGAGAAGAAAACAAAATGATTGGAAGGGAAAGATGAAGAGTGATGAGGATACCTGAAGGAGTAAATAGAACCAGAAGCAATTATTTTTGCTGAATTTATACATTGAAATTGAACGATGTATTCTAAACAATCAAACAATAGTTGAATAAATGAAATGTGTCATTTACAAAGTATTTTAATTTCTTTCTTTATTATTAGTTGACCATGGCCAATGGCTGTTATTGTTGGGGATCCATTTTTTATTGGTTTTTGCTTCTCCTTGAATTTATTTATTTGTTGTTATGGGTTAAATATTGCATATTTTTTTTAAGTTTGCTTTATTATACAGTGAATATCATATTTTTTAATGAACTTGTTGAGGCTTGATTTTAAGATTGAAATTTATTCAAGATTTTGGCCCAAAACATCTATTTGTGTAAGTAGATAGATGTATAAAATATTGTTATTTATGAGAATTGTATGTATATTTATATATATGCTGCTTTTGTTTTAATTTTCCGTGATATGTTGCATGTATTTCTGTATGGTCTTTTTGTGATGTATCCACATTATCTTAATTTAATTTCCATGCTGTTAAGTCTTGCTGTGTTAAGCTGTCATCAAAATTTAATTTCATATTAGGGTACTTGCTTGCAAGCAGATTTGGGAAGTATTAAAGCTTAAAATATAAGAATTTGGAATCTTGTGGTCTTCATCCAGTTTTAACTTCTGTGCAAAATTATCATTCACATTTCACCAAACCCTGCCATAATGCTAATTATCCCACAGAATAATATGTCATTATCCCACAGTTTCCAGCGAATGTCCAAAGACCCTCATTTTTATCACTTTTCGAACATTGTTTAACAGGAACACATTTGAATTGTCTATCTTCTACAGTTTTGTGTAAACATGATGATAATTACATCATTAAAAAACACATGCTTTTGAAAAGTAAGGAATTATTGAATAATAATCCTATTTAAATATAAGAAGACAAACAGGCCTTTTCTGATGACTTCAGCAACTTTATATTTGCAGACCTACAGCCAGTGACATACCAGGAGCCACAGTACTGGTGTTCCATTGTGTATTATGAGCTGAACAACAGAGTAGGGGAGGCTTTCCATGCCTCACAGACCAGCATTGTCGTGGATGGCTTTACAGACCCCTCAAACAATGCTGACAGGTTCTGTTTGGGCCTCCTCTCTAATGTCAACCGCAACTCCACCATCGAGAATACTCGCAGGCATATAAGTAAAGGTAGGCAAATCATACAGTTCTACCTTAAATAATACTTTTATAATCTTGAACAACTCCATTGTAGAGAATATCTGCAGGCAATTAAGTATGGAATACAGTTCTACCTTTGATAATAATTAAATCTTATTATGATAACTCCCTGAAAGAGAATTTTCCTGACTTCAGAACAAATATAAAGAATGAAAGATTCCCATCAGAAAGGATACCATCAACTTTGCAAAACATTCTGTGAAATGAACACCTGCAAGCTTAAAAAAATGCATTCATATATAAACTAAGATTATTATCATAATAATATTATGGATATGAGAAAACAAATCCACTTTTGCTTTGAAAATTCCTTTGTCTGGTGCATGCTGGACTCTTGCTGAATTCAGAGTAACATCTTGGTTGAAGTTATTTTATAACCATGTATAGCCATTGCTGTTCATAATAAAAGAGATGACAGGAATATTAGCAAAAATAGCTAGGCGTTGCTGGGAAATGAAGTCCCTTGGGTTAAATGTGAATGGTAGAGTTTCCAACCCTGTATAAATATATAATGATCACAACCAGGTTTGTCAATTAGTATCCTTAAGACTATAGGCACAGGGTCAAATTAAAAAAAAATGAAATAGTACTTGCTTAGATATCCATGTGGCCACTTGACCTCACATGCGTTTTGTTAAATTTCTGTCTTAAATAGATATGATAGAGAATACCTTCTTAATTCATTTCTTTTTTTTTCTCACTCCAGGAGTCCATCTGTACTATGTAGGTGGTGAAGTGTTTGCTGAATGCTTGAGTGACAGTAGTATATTTGTTCAGAGCCGGAACTGTAATTATCATCATGGCTTTCACCCCACAACAGTGTGCAAGATACCTCCAGGTTGCAGCTTAAAGATATTCAACAACCAGGAATTTGCATCTCTTTTGAGTCAGTCAGTCAACCATGGTTTTGAGGCAGTGTATGAACTCACAAAAATGTGTACTATTCGCATGAGCTTCGTCAAGGGCTGGGGCGCCGAGTACCATCGCCAAGATGTAACTAGCACTCCATGTTGGATCGAAATTCATCTCAATGGACCACTACAGTGGTTGGACAAAGTGTTAACCCAAATGGGCTCTCCCCATAATCCAATTTCTTCTGTGTCCTAAGTGCATTTTACGCACATACTGAACCTAGGTCATACAGAAAAGAGAGAAAAATCTCCAAATAAAATCAACAAAAAGGACTAATCTCGTCAACTCCTGTTGGATTGTGATCTGCATTTTGTTGCATATTCGTATTTCGTTGTAGATATTGATGTGTGTAAATGATTGTGAATGGTATGTTCCAGCAATTGTTTCCCCATTCATTGGAAAAAATTATGCCCTAAGATTATTACTATAAACAAAGACTTCAAAAAACTTCACATCCAGAAAGTTTGTGAAAATAGCAATTATTTACTAACACAAGTAGATATTGTTTCTAGAGTAATAAGCAAGTTCTTTTACGACGATCATAAGAATCCTGATTATTAGTCAAATCTGGTATAAATGGGGATTTCATTAGAGTATATAACCAATGCTGTACAGGCATAATTGTTTAATTGATAGACATCAGCTTTTCTGTTGTCACATTCTGTAAAACAGATTTATCATTCAGTATATTAATGTGTTAGAAAATTGAATACCAACAAATAAGTAACACTGTGTGCTTCATTTAATGAAGTACTTTAGATTTGGAGCTTGCAACCTTTAGAATGAAGACAAATTTTGTCAACATTAATTATTTCATTTGTTAGATTTCTGAATAAAAGGTATCATTGTCTGAAGAATATGTAATGTTTTAACAAAGCAATAACTATGAGAAAATTGACTCTATGTAGGTAAATCTTTGATATATCTGTATATTTACTATCAATGCCTATTTGAATGATGAATTTAATGAGAAGCAATAATTGATGTTTGTTTCCCGACCCCTTTCTCTTTTCTTCAACCAATAATATTCATCTCTTCTGTATTCAGGGAGGTTTTTGTAGGTTGTTATTTTTTTTAAGCAATTCAGAAACAATAATTCATGCTACCTCTGGATTGTAATTACTTGACAATTCTGGAACACCGAATGTCATGCATGTTATCATGCATGCTGGGACAATTCAGAAGATGTCATAAAATGAAGTTGATAAAATCCCCATTTTGAATTTACATATTAACAAGATATTTTTTATTCATTTATATTTTATACTGTCAATGTTGTACCTGTGAAAGATTTACACACAGAAAAAAAAACTAGAGTGTTCAGTAGTCTAATGAAGTTTTCATCTAAAATAACATGGGGTATGTTTAACATACACTCTTCTTGATGAAAAATTATATCCATGTCTGGAGAGTGCTACACATGAAGGGGATCTCGTTTTCTGTGATGAACTAGGAGGTTCTAAAAGCTGATATTGTTGCAATGCTTAGTGAAAGTTCAGCAAAACAATTTGAAATCTATAGAGTATAGACATGAAATTACACTGTTATGGAGACCATTTTATTTTATGCATTCTCCACTTGAAAGAGAGAGCTGTGCTCTCAAAACATTGTGGAATAATTTAATAAGTTTTTCTATGCATATCTGCTATTTTTGTTAACATCTGATCCAGTCACAAGACACCGATATTGCTTTTTCATTCATTTGGATGAAAAACATCTAGTCTGCTGAAACACAAGGTAGATTTATAGTCAAATTAGCCACTAAAATCTCATTGTATGACTGTTCTGATATGATTTAAAATGTTATGGAAATGTCATTAAATGATGATTTTGAAGGCAGTCTTGTATTCACGTGAATAGTATGTTAAAAATACTGAAGTATTAAAAGTTATTTGTTTTGTTTGAAAGGAATTTAACTAAGTTTTATACTATAATAAGATATGTTTGAAATTGAAATTTCATTGTATTGGAACCTTCTACTGTGAAAATCAAATGTGTGATGTGTCTGCTGTAGTAACCGTGATAATATCCATAATAGTATCCCATTATCTTTCAATTTGTATGCAGGCAGATTTGTTGCCAGTTATGGAGTATCAAAATATCACTATATTTCGGGCTTCCAGTAATGTGTTTCCATGTCTTGCATGTTGTTATGAAGGTCTACTTAGGCTATATATGTGTAGTTAAACTTTTCACATGCACCATACTTAAGCATTATTTGTGTAGTAATTTTGTCATGTGTGTTATGAAACAGGTTTTGCAATTTTTGTGGTTATACTTCAGACTGTATGTGTACACTCGCAGTCATTATAATACCAGAAATCACTTGAGTCGTCTTCTCTAATTTATAGTACATGTATTAGGAATCTTGTCAGGCTTCAGTAGGTAAACATATTAATTGTTAAACACTCAAACTGAAGACCTGATACGTACCTGATATCATGGAGTTAATTCTGATTGAGAATCTCAAATATGTTTGTGTACCGTGTCATCTTAAACTGCCAGGGTAACAGCAATGTACAGATAAACAAGTAGTTCTGTATAAGATATACACTATCTGGATTTGTTGTAAACTGTCATGGAGTATAGCAACACTTCAATAATGTCTTTCTCTTGCATTCCTAGTTTTTATAACTTAAGTACTTTATCCGTACAAAACCTAAGACAAGAAAAGCCAGCTTCATGAGTGCCATTTTAATGTCAATATGATAATCTGTTTGTTAGTGTTATGCTATTATAAAAATGGAAAGCTTGGGATGTGTCATGTTAAATGCCTGTATTTCCTTCCGTGGTATTATTATCAATATTGTAACGTTATTGCTGTTGATCAGATAAACATGGTGTTGTCATGTCACATTCTGGTTTTAAAATGTGACATAAATTCAAATTATTTTAGGGAGATATTCCTTGTCTAAAACTTATATCCTGGATTGCTTCACTGTAAGAGATTGATACTAGTTAGGTTAAATTACTTACATTTGAATTAAGAAAATCAACATCAAATTATATATACTGTTTAACTGACACCAGTGTAGTGTCTGACACAAATCTTCCACATTTTGTTGACTTTAGACCAAAATTTTTATTAAGTCTCTTTTACGATCTATTGGATGTTAATTGTTGTGTACAGGAATGTTAACATAATTACATGGCTGAGACAATCACATGCTGTAACTACAAACTGCTGTTGTCATTAATCATAGCTGTATATCCAAGTGACTATGTCCTCATGATTAGTTTGTCGTTGTTTTGTACATCATCAAGTTACACTTGTCTTTGCATTCTTTAATTTGTTTGATTTGTTTAACACTATGCTATTTTTAAAGACCTTTTAGTTTAAAATCATTGTGAGCTTCTGATAAAGATATAACAAATCTTCACAAAAATCAGTTCAATTAAAAAAAATACTGATTTTAATTATGATGCTTTAAGTTATAAATCATTGGCATAAGGAACATAAAAGCAATTCAGCAGTTTTCTTCTTTGTAACTTGTCAAGAAATACTACAGAAGTGTTCATCAGGCAGCTTCTTGATTTCATTTGAATTGCTAGGCTAACCTTTCCTGGTAGAACAGATAATCTTCTGGTAGAGAACATATTGAGTCAGTATTCTACATAAACATGTAACTGTGTTCATTCTACATACAATAACACTGAAAGTGGGTATGATAACCATGCTTTTGTTTGCATGCTTTTTCGTTCATTTTTATTCAGCATTTCTGTTCCCTGTTTGAATGAGAAGGATGAGATAAACCCTCCTATATCGCTGATTTGTTATTTTATTTTTCCTTGTTTTGTCCTACAAAGAAATGAAGTATTGGAAAGTATAATTTTAGATAAAAAGTATCTTAATGTTGATAAATCGTTTTAAATAGATATTTCTTTGTTATGAATATATTGTCTCTATTTTTGTTATGAATCTGAGATGCTTTAATATGGACCATGTTCAATACAAACTAATCTATAATATACTTGGTATGCACAAGATAGAAATCCAAGAAATGGAAGATAAAGGTATTTGATAATTTTTTATTGAAAAAGATAATTAATTATTCTTGTGCTTATGATAATTTACAAAAAGAAAAAAGCAAATAATCATATGATCATAGAGAGTGTCTAATTAAAAGCTAAGTGAAGGTCTTGAAAATATGTATACAAGTTGTGAGTATGCACAACCACTGATTGTTTTGACTGTTGAAAATAACTTTAACAATTTTTTTTTCAAGAAATTAGAATCTCTCCAACTTGCGGTGCTATATAAATTATCATTTTTCTGTGTCTAATGCAGATGCTGCGCTAAAATTGAGTATTTATTTGACTTCTGTGTTTTAACCTTTAAATTGAACGTTAACCTATTGTAATGATTAGAGACAACTGCTTCAGTGTAAGCCATTGATTGGCCAAGGAATTTACCGTACAACTGAACTTGTCAATGTTTAGGATGACGGCATTGATTACCTTGTGTGTATTAATGATATATTTTGAACATGGTCCATTATTGTTATTAAAAACTGTAGAAATGACTATTCATTTCACGTGATCTGACAAGAGTGCTAAGACCATGAACTGTGACCAGTTTTGTAAACAGTGCTGGGCATTGTTTTATTTGATAAGCTTTGTTTTGAACATTGCTTGCTTTTGTTCAAATGAGAGTAGGTGTCTAAGAAATATGAAAACTAATTCAGTCCTGTTTTCCCCTGAACTTTTTTACATAACATTGTTCAAAGGACAAAACAACAACTGTGTTATTGTGTATTTTGTACAGGTTGGCTAAGACAACATTTAGCTTAGATTTTTTTCTACACTATTGTATGATATTATTTCCATGTAATAATAAACTTACAACACACTTCTTTGTTTTAATTGTTGATATTTTAGCCTTTCATCAGATCAGATGATTGGCCTTTCAAAGCTGGGTGTAGATGTAGTCCCAAGTTTAAAATCCTCCTTTCATCTAAAATGCATGTCCATGTCGTAACTTCTGGACTTCTGAAGAACATTTGAAACATTTCCTTAGAAATACCTCGCTAATTTGAACTTATTGATACTCAAGAGGAAAGGAGTGCGATTCTAATATTACCAAATTGCTACCACCCAAATGTGATGTATACACAAGCAAATATCAGGCTAATCCAGAGAATCACATATCCTCAAGCTTTTGATTCTTATTAGGCAAAAAAAAAAGGAATTTGGTTATCCTTTTCATATCATATGCCATGGTCATAAACTAGGTACTTTAGATCTGCAGATCTTTCATTGAACCATAATTGATTAAAAGATCCTAAGGACTCTGCTTTTAAATTTCTAAATTGATTGATATGTGAAAGGGTGTAAGAGTCTGGGATCTGAACCCTTGCCTTCTTGCACAAGTGAGTGAACTCCTCTTTAATGCTTAGCAAGTGTTTATATTCTTTAAAGTGTGAAAATCATGCCATGACAATACTAGTCCCCAGTGCAGTGGTGGCCAATCCTGGAATCTCAAATGCTTACAGGAGGGTTTAAGGGTTAAACATTTCCCTTCTAGCCAAACTATGTTGCCCATGGAATTCCTTTGCATGTCTATTTGCCACCATCAACATGCAGGTAGGGAGGGCACAACGCGCTCGGTTAATGTAGCTTTGAGCTCCCTTTGGCTCCTGACGATGCTTCAACAAGAACTTGTCCTTTCATTGATATGGAAGGAACTGACTGATGTTGCACTGCAGCCTTAAGATGACCACAATTTTTTCTTTACATCGAGATTACTTAATTTGCCGTGGCATATCAATCATTGTTGTCTGAAGGGCTGTTACTGTGTGATAATTTGAGTTCTTAGGAACCAACAAACCTGTATGTTTTACATTGAGATATAGCAATTAATGTCTAAAGTTCAAGGTCAACAATACAGTATAAATAGAAAGTTTTTTCCACTCAAGATTCTTTGGTTAACTCAAATTCCTGCTGACATCTCAACAGGTGTAACGTCAAATGTTTCCCATTTGCTTAAAAGAATCATTTTCTTCAGTATTTATCTTATTTATTAGGAAGGGGAATCCAGACAGCCATTGTTCGCTCACCTGGTCCGAATGACCAAGGTTAGCTTAGGCCATACCATGGCGTCCGGCATCCGTCTGTCAAACAACAATTGGCTTCTTCATAACCGCTGATCAGAATTGAACAAAATTTCACTGGTAGCATCATTATAGGGAGGGGGATTAAAAATTGTACAAATGGTGGGGGCTGAGGGGCAGGGCCAAAAGGGGTCTATTTTGCTTAATTGATGCAAAAGACTTCTCTGGAACTAAGCAATTAATATCACTAATATTTGTCTGGAAGTATCATTATGGGGTTGGGATTCAAATTGTACAAATGGGGTTGACCCCCAGGGGGCCTGAGGGTGGGGCCAAAAGTGGTCAATTCGGCTTAATTGATATTAACAACTTATTTGAAACTAAGCAATTGATATTGCTCATATTTGACTGATTCTACATATTCTTATGGGTTAGAGATACAAAATTGTACAAATGGTGGGGCTGATGGGCGGGCCCAAAATGGGTCCATAATCCCCCATATGGCAATATTGATATTAATGACTTATTCTCTGGAACTAAGCAATGTATGACATTGATATTTCAGTGGTAACATCCCCAGGAGGCTCGGATTTAAATTAATACAAATAATGGGGCTGACACTTCCCCGCCCCTACCCCCACCCCCTGAGGTCTGGCGTCTTTCCGTACCCAGAAGACTTATTTCTTTCATTTTCCACACCCCATAACCATAACCCCATAATCCTCATGTAAAAATAGGCCCGGGGTCTTTTCCCACCCCAAGGGACTTATAGTTTCTTTAAATACAATCATGTTGAATCTTGACATCATTTCTGGGTTTAATCTTTGGAGCAGTCGAGACCCCCACAACATAATTATACATCAACAAATAAAGCCAAAATGTATTAGCAAATGGATCATAAACATAAATAGCTCACCTGGTCCGAAGGACCACAGTGAGCTTATGCCATACCGCGGCATCCGACGTCCGTCTGTCAACAATTGGCTTCTGAACCGCTGATCAGAATTTAACCAAATTTGGAAGGAAGCATCCGTAGGTGGCTGGGATTCAAATTTTTACAAATGTTGGGGCTGACCCCCCAGCAGTCTTTGGGAGGGGCCAAAAGGGGTCCATTAGCAATATTGATATTAACGACAAAGGACTTCTTCTCTGGACCTTAGCAATGTATGACATTGACATTTCAATGGTAACATCCCTAGGTGGCTGGGATTCAAATTTATACATATGATGGGGCTGACCCTCCAGGGGTCCGATTGGCGGGGCCAAAAGTGGTCCATTTGGCGATATTTATATTAACAACTTCTTCTCTGGACCTAAGCAATGTATGACATTAGTATTTCAGTGGTAACATTCCTAGGTGGCTGGGATTCAAATTTATACAAATGATAAGGCTGACTCCCCAGGGGCCTGAGGGACTGGGCCTAAAGGGGTCCATTTGGCAATATTGATATTAACGACTAATGAATTCTTCTCTGGCCCTTATAGCAATGTATGACATTGATATTTCATCGATAAGATCCCTAGGTGGCTTGGATTCAAATTTATACAAATGATGGGCTGATTCCTCCCCTTTGAAGCACCCGATAATCATAGCATTGTAAGACATTAACAAATATAACCTGAAAATTATTTTCATGTTTGCTCACATAAACCATGTGAGCGACTCAGGCCATATGGGCCTCTTGTTTTCATGATCGTGAGAAATTTAAGTTGTTGGCAATGTTGACATTTATTCCGAACAAATCTATGCAATACATGTATATATATATAATTTATAATGGATCTCTGCGTCATCTCTTCTATTGGCCACCCAAGACTAATCCTTTTCAGAGTAATCATACGTTTTACAAAGATATTTCCAATTTCCCAAACATTCTACCTATATTTTAGGTCACTTGAGCTGAAGCCTTGTGATTGACCTATTAAAATTGCGACAGATGGCCATCTTGGATTTTGACCATTGAAGTTTGTTACTGCCAGTTCTCAAAATGTAATGAAAGGATTTTTATAAATTTCATATGGAGGTTCCCCTTGGTCACTTGTGTGCATATTTGTTTTTGGGGGCGATCAGAAAAGAACATGGTCGACAGTCGGCCATCTTGGATTTAGACTATTAAAGTTTGATATCGCTACAGTATTCCTCTTTCTCCAATCACATATGTAAATTTCCCTTGGTTCTTAGTTGTGCATATTGCATTTTGGAACCGATCACTAAACAGTCTAGCCGACAGGCAGCCATCTTGGAAATTGACAATTGAAGTTTATCGCTTTTTTTCAGAAAGTACTATAGGAATTTTTACTCAAATTTCATATGTAGATTTCCTTTGGTTCTTAGGTTTGCATATTGGATTTTGGGACCGATCAGAAAACACAGAGAATTATCAGTAAATGCAGTATGATGGTACAATTGAAGTTTGTTATCGTTTTTTTTCAGAAAGTACTGAAGGAATTTTTCTCAAATTTCATTTGGTTCTTAGGTTTGCATATTGGATTTTGAGACCGATCAGAAAACACAGAGAATTATCAGTAGATGCAGTATGATGGTACCAGTATGCACATATTGGCACTGATTGTCACCCAAGGGCTGATAGGTGAGGCCAAAATGGGTCAAACTGACTGAAATAGAACCATGGGCCTCTTAATTCATACTTCCACCAAATCTGATTCTTGTAATGATCAGAAAATGGATGAGTCACCATAAAATAAGCTATCTCACTTTCCTTAATAATACTCCATAACTTGGAAGTGATCTTAAGCCATGATGTGCTGTCTGTCGTCCATCCATCAGCTGTTCGTCCGGCATCAACTTCTTCCTTTAAACTACTTCTTCTCAAAAACCAGAAGGTCTAGAATCATATATGGCTTGTATGTTCCCTGGAAGCCCCACAAATTTTGAGAAAAATTGATCTTGACCTTTACTGGGGTTACTGGGGTCAAAGTTTTTAAAACCTTTAATGACCTCTTCTTAAAACCCAAAAGGCCTAGAATCAATTTAAATTCTTTTGATTGACAGAAAGACAGAGAATCACCAAAGAAAAGAATACTAGGTGGTGCAGGATGCATGCCCATTAGGCCTCTTGTCTGTTCATGAGCCTATGTATTCCCTGTAATACATGTACTTACACTGATATTGAAGATTTGTTAAATTTAATACACTTATATTTTGCTTTGATACAGGATTAATATTTAAACTTTGTAACCAAGTTATTAATCATTGTAACTTTGCTGTTCTAATGGTCTATCAAATGAACTTTTTCAGCGAGAAGTCACCAGTATTTTAACAGGAATACATTGCTGCATGTGTATTAAATACCAACAAAATAAATCTTACACATTAGAATTATTCAAATATTTATAAATCACATTTTGAATTGAAATTATTTATTGTGTTGAGTTACAGAATACAAGCTTTTTAATTAAATTTAGAAACTATCTAATTAACATTTTATTGCACATTTCACTTCTGTAACACAGCATAGAAAAGAAAAGGGATCTTTGACTGGACTGATATAGAAATATTAGGGATATAAAAGTATTAGGAGATAATTTTTAATACATTTTTGTTAGTCGGTATGAAAGAGACATACTACTAAACTAGGACAGCAATGATCAGGAATTACAACACATTGATTACTCACTGTTAATAATACTGTCTATAGATCAATATCCAAAACATTTATAATCACTCTGAGTATTAGCAATGAACTTTAATACTCCTGTAAATATACTACAGATGTAGACTAAAGTTCTACATTGATTGGCTGTTTGTAAAACCATCTTAGTAATAAAAATTATATTATAAACTCCTAATCCTCCATCAATAGGAATGTATCTGTATGGCAATGATTTGTATTGATAAACTCATTTTCCAAAGATAGGGTTATAAGGATCTCTAAAGGGCCTAGCTCCCAATCATGCCTGGCAATGATGATCTATAAAGCAGTTCTATGTCCAAAGTTTGGTATCCTAGAGTCTTGTTTTGCATTTTATCAGATTTCCTTTAATATACAACGTCAAATGACCCCTGTCATTATAAAATGTACATGATTCAAGACATGTTTAAAATAATAAACCTCTCGTGCTCACACTCAGAAACATCTGACATTCATTTCACCCTAAATGGACCATTTTACTCCTTAATGTGACTATATAATGTCTCTTATCCAATTAAATATCGTCTTCCAAATAACTGGCATTTCTTTTCAAAACTCTGTGACTCAATAGGCTTGTTTGTTTCGTAGAATGGATTCATGGAATGCTACAAAACGGAACACAAAACATCATTAAAAACAGAATTTTAAACAGTGACAATATTATTTTTTCTGATATTATTTTCTTTGTGCTGAATATTTTTGAGATAACAAGCCTCATATCAGTTGTCCATTACAGGAATCATAACTGAAAAGTCAACTTCACACCTTGATTTTGATCTACTTACATTATGTATAACCCTTTCTGGTGAGCTTTAACTTAAGATCAGTAATACATGTTGAATACAAAGAAAAGTTTTGAAATAGTATCAATATTATTTATATATTTATTTCAAAATGGCCAATATCCTTTGTACAAAACTGACCTTAGTAATGAAAGCCACATTCAAAACTTTTCAACAATATATCAAAATGCAGACAATCAACATACCTGTTAACTTTTCAAATTTGAAATGGAGAATTTTGTAGTCAATATTTGGTTGACAACAATAACATCCATACCAACAGCATTTTTCTTTATTTTTACCTACCTTGATGTAAATTTCATACATTTCTGTAAAGAAATTTCGAATTCCATCTTCATTTTTCATATCATGCAACATCATAAACCTCATGCCTGATTTTAATCAAGGAACAAAATGAAATGTATTTTTAAAGTGTTAAACTGACAATAGATATATCTACAAAGATACAATAATTCTGTAGAAAATAAGACGTTTCTATTTTATAATAATATTTTGTAATATACAATTATACATGTATACTTTCTGAAATGTCACAACATGACTCACACCCCAATCCACCCTGTTTCCCATTATGCAACGTTTAGAGAAGTTTGGATGAAAACTGCTGGGAGACTTGCCTGAACAAGACTTTGTCAACAAACATGTAGAATGGGCATACTGCCATAACAAGATTCAGATGGCAGTAATTTGCGACAAACCAGAGGCTAATATTTACTTTACCAGTAATATGACTGCTGGACTAACAAGACATGTGCTATGATGTCTGGCGTCCAATAAAAGATATACCTAAATACTAAATTCAGGCGAAATCAGGCAATGTCTTCATTTCAACCAATTAGAGGCCACCATATAGAGTTGTCATGGCAATAAAAGCTACAAAGTGACTAAATCTGATCAAAACCTGACAATATTCAGATTCCAATCAAGCACAAGTCAAAATTGCGTTACCGTAGCAATAGTTTTGGAAATGCCTATATATCAAATTACCGGTATAGGCTTTGTTTATAGTTATAACATTTGACCAAAGCTAATCAAATCTGTCAAATGACTGATGAGCTAATCATGGAGCTATTTAAAAAAACTTGTATACAGTGACCAGTTACCATGACAACCAAAATTTGTATCTTGATGTAACAAGAACAAAACTGCAGAAAAGAAACTTTGCTGTGTAATTGTTTAAGTTTAAATAGATAAAGCTTGAAAGCTATAATAACATCTATTGAGCAACACGCCCTTAATTATCAATCAACAAAAGGATACGACTTGCTGTGACGAAAGCTGAGACAAACCATTCGTTAAATTTGTCTACAATCTTAAGGTACATGTTGTTTGTGGTCCACATCTGTTCATCCACAAGGTCTAGAGCTTCATGAGCCACAAACTGATTTAAGTGACGGTGATCATCTTTCTACAACAAGCAATGCTCAGGATATAGGTAATACAACATAATTACTTAATTGACATTTTTGAGATAATCTTTTTATCCTTAACATTAGTGAGCTAATATTTTGATTGATAAGAGACAGAAAAGAAAACATGTTGACAATGTCAACTAGCATATCCATTATTTTCTATAGCAAGATGACCATTAACAGGGCTATAGTCTGTATATGTATCACTTAGGGACTAGATTTCCTTAAATCTTGGTGGCAGCCAAAAATCTTCAATCTATCTATTAATACTTCATTAATTCTATTGGATATAAAAAGCTGCACTCACATGCCCATCAATACAACACTGACTTTTCCTAGTGATGTTCAAATCAATTCACAATTAACCTCCCACCTGGGGGAGGGGGTTCACACCTTTCAATTACTCAACAATGAGTTACATCTTTTTGAGTTGAAATTTCATCCATCTTTCAAACAGAGTAGACTTTCAAATTAAATGAATAATTTGATGGGTAGAAATAGGACTGCTGATGATGGACAGGGCACTATTACATATCAACCTTACAAAGCTCCTAACAGCAGGTGAGCTCAAAATGTTCATATTAGAATATTTCTGCTTAATTAGGTCATACATAATTTTATAAATGATCCTAGCTATCAATTAATATTCAATGGACCTAGATGTACCTGTACAAACCAATATAAAGAGAGTGTTATTGTAAACTGTCTGAATGTCCATGGTATCGGTGTATCATTAGAACCTATCACACCTGTTATGCTAGACTTATTTATCAAAAAAACAAACCTTTGGTTCATTGGCTCTGCTTTGAGGAACAAAATCCATTTCAAACACAGGGTTATCATGGTGACCAACAATCACAAAATAGTAGTTGCCTGCCATGTCTGGCTTAATGCACTCAGGATATATCTATATATCACGAAAAAATCCAGAGTCTAGGAGTCTGTGTTTGTCAACTGTAAACAGATAAGACAATAAATAATAAATGACTAATTTTTCATCGAAAGTCTATACTCATACATATTTAAATTACACAAACAATAACATCAAAAATACAACAAAACTTTGTAATACAATACAACGGGAAAAAGGCGAATAAAATTGGACGCTTGAGATTTTTTCTAAAAACAGATAATTGTCATGACATGGTAACAATTACACAGAACTGTTTCATGTTCTATGTCTGTACATGTGATTGTTTGTAATTTAGGCTCTCTTGTGTTTTGATAAAGGGTTAGAATGCCTCTAAAATTCAATAATTAAATTGTATCATTACATGACCAATTACAAATATATGTATAATATGTATACAGGATAAATATGTAATATATGCAGTTAGGCCTGCCTTCAGTTAAAGTAAATAAAACCAGGTAAGTTAAATAAGCCCTGATAAAAGGAAGGAGCAATGTAGCCAGAAGACCTGGACTATACAACAATTACTGCTGACACTTGATTAACGTATTCTGTCTATAGTGTTGCATTTCAAATTTTAATAGGACGGTGTAATGAAAAATACAACAAAAACAAGTGAAAATATCAAAAGTGTTATTCTCAAGCGAGTGAAAATATCACCTATATTTTCACCATAAAACCCTTTAGGCCTATATTTCACTGCAAACATTGTTATAAAAGAGAGCTATACCCTCAAATATGAGAGCATTTAAAATAAATTGTGACCAGAACATATATGTCGTGGCATGTGGCTGAAATCAGTGATTACAGTGTATAATATATGCATATAATCTCAAATATATTATATTAAATTTAATCATATGATAGAGAGAAAGTCTATAAAATTATAATATTTGTGCGTAATTGAACTGGATATAGTCTATAGGTGACAATTCATACAGGCAGCCACTTTAGTGTTCAGCCATGAGCACTTGTATCTGGTTATTAACACTAGAATTAAAATTATCCTCGATATGTAGTCTATAGCAAATATCGAGGGTAATTTTTAACTCTGGTGTTAGGGTAATGGCCAGATACAAGTGCCTATGGTTCAGCCACAGGGGCATGTCTAGTCTTATATGAAAACTAGCGAGAAATACCTAATATTATATTTAATAAGTAGGTATTTCTGGATTTTTAAAAAATATAATACTAGACATGTCACTGTCACTGTGCCTGTGGTTCATGTGCAGATGCATTAATAACGCAAAAAGAGCCTCGTACTTAAACAGTTATATACTTGTGAATAACCCACACGTAACCATAACACATACAATATCTTTTCTGGCGTATTCAGTTCACATTGCACTTCTGTTTTCCCTGTATATTGTCGATTGTCAGATTGCTGGAACTTTTGACAGGTGTTGTCTGAACCGCTTTCATTTACCCGTTCCAACCAATTCTTCCATTTAAAACTGGCTATTTTAAATAGAGCACATCAGGATCGGGTATCCTGATAATATTTACAAAAAGGTACAATTCATATGATTTTGTACTCAGTACATATAATGAGAGTTTTCATGTATCTTTTGACCGTAAAATATAACTATTTTAAAGTTTAAGTCGGTTTCTCCACATAAATGAAAAGCTCCTAGAAATAGGCTAGTTCGAGTAGAATGCAGGTATTAGTAAATGTTATATTCAACAGAATTATGTATAGGTTTCACGTTTAAAATATTGATTTTGATAGTGATAAAAACTTAAATTTCATGGTGAATTATTGGTAAAAATGGATGTTAACCTGCAATGGTTTTGAATAATGGACTTTTTGGTTAGCACCGAACGCACCTTACATGTTGTTAGCCAATGAATGACGGTTTAACATTTAACGCGCGCGGAGGTTTGCAGGCAACATACTCAATGAAAATAAACCCTTGATTTTAAGTTTAATAAACCGGGGTTTTGTTTTATATGGATTGTTGGTGCATTTCCTTACGCAATTATTTTGTTTGTTGTTTATATGTCCATTTCACTCTACTCAAACATTGTTTTGCGAAAAAGTACTGAAAATGGAAATTCCATAGATTAATACGCGGCGTCAAAATGGCCGCTGTGGAATGTGTTTAGAGAACGCTGACACTTTGCAGACGAGCCAGAAATCAAAGGTTTTCAGCTATATCGATAACCGGTAGATTTCTAAATTGTCTTGTCACATTTTTTTGCAGAGAAATAACATTCCCGTGTGTGTGTTGCATGATTGTGTCATGTTGCAAATTAGAAAAAGTTTCGAGTTTGTGCTCTGACAAAACACATTCTGGTCTGAAAATGTGAAACTAAGGGACAATCAAGCTGTCAGTGATTGCTTTAATTTCTGTATTTTTTGGCATCGCAAGTCTTTTTATCACATTTTAATATATATGTGTAAGTTATTGAAATGACAGCACTCCAACGTCTGATTGTCATTGCTGTTAATTACTTTTATATCCAGTCCCTTCCAAATTTGCCGGTCACTTGTATCTGATCCGATGTGTTCTCCTAAGTGCAGGGTTCACACTGGACCCAAAATGCATGGGCCGCCCATTTTGACAAGATTTCAGAAATCGTATGGGCCAAAACATAGATAATTGAAGAAATTTGTGAGCTTTGGTGGGCCATTTTGGAAAATAAGGGGGAAATGGCCCCATCCAGAGTTATCCCTGTAAGTGCCTACGCTAGGCCTTCTGTAAACACTCAAAATGTAACTCATCGACATCAACAGGACTTAAAAAAATAAATTCCATAAACTTTAGAATAATGTTTCCCACTATCAACTTAAAATTACCAAGATCCTGCCATATTATATGTTGGGCATAAATTTCTATCCTATGATAAGTAAATCACTGAAATACATGCAGATGATTTATTATATATGCCTGAAAATCACTAATTTCAAAGGCTTGATTTCATCTCAGTAATGCAGGAGTGTCTTGCATTTGTAAAACTGTCTCGCAGACTCAGGGAAACTCACAACCTTTATACTGATATCAGTTGCTTTTAAGATGAACAGATAGCTTATATTATTAGTCGGTTAAAGTGTTGGTCTCTTTGGATTCAAGTTGGCTATATAACCTCGGGTAAAATCTAACTGGTCTGTGCTGTTGTAGTTGTGTCTTTGGGCAAGACAATCATATTGCTTTGGCATGCAATAGG
Source organism: Pecten maximus (assembly GCF_902652985.1). Lineage (NCBI taxonomy): Eukaryota > Metazoa > Mollusca > Bivalvia > Pectinida > Pectinidae > Pecten > Pecten maximus. The sequence goes on from NC_047020.1 coordinate 15,807,478, forward strand.
TCTCCTGCGTGTTCATTGAGGAAGCCATGGCCACCAGCTATTACAGTACAAGGAGACCCAGTCTCAAAATCACCTTTTCATGAGGAGAAACATTAACCTTAATGAAAACAACAGAGAATGTAAATGTAATTCTAACTCAAAATCCATCAAATGAGTTTAGATTATGAACAAAGATTATGAATTTGCAGTTTGCACAAAGATCCTTGAAAAAGTAAAAGGAGAATGTAAAAAATTGGCAAGGATTGACATGTCTCTATGATTTCAGTAGTTGTGGCTTGAACATTAAAACTCACTGATATTTATTTCCAACTTCTAAATTTCATAAATTTACCCAACTAGACCAGCAGAAAATTGTCAAATATCATTTGATAGATTTGCATTCCTTATAAATGTACATTGGTAAATAAATATTTTGAAGGTCGGAAAAAGATGTCTACCCATGTGTAAAATAAACTATATTACTATCATACTATGTTAATGTACACATAGTCAAGACCGCCTGTCTATAACGACCGATTTTAAGATTCCCCGTGATATTTTACTATATAACGACCCTTTGTATAGCGACCACCTGTCTAATGTGACTAACGACCGGTGATTTTGGAACGGTGGTCGCTCATTTGTTTTCCATAGCGACCGATCTCTGTCGGCCATCTTCTGCTCTCAGCAGTAATCCTTCATAAAATCTCCGGAAAATTCAGACACATCGACCCTGGCATGATTGTATAAACAAAAGACCCCAACAACCCTGGCCTGATTATATAAACAAAGACCTCTACCACCTGTTAGCCTATAATTACTGTCACTGCCCTGGCCTGGAGCTTGGAGGAGTGGGGTCACCATGCGTGTCGCCTGTCAACACTAATAATGAGTCGTAAACTGCCACAAATACCGTATCCGAATTTCAATTTGAGTCGGAAAAAAAAATCTTTTGGTTTTAAGAAATTAGTTTATGTCACAAAAATAATTAGTAGTAACACAAACATAATTCATCAGTTTTTGTGTATTTCTTTGCTGTTATTAAAGAAAGAAAGGGAGATAATTTAATAAATACATTTAGTAATATTTCAGAATTTTTTTTTTTTAAATACTTTGGTATCTATTAGACCATTTTGAGTTGTTTTGTCTTGGACTCAACAAAATCACATTTTATTCATGGATTTTTAATGGAAAAGTCTTTTTAATAAAGATTAACCCTTCAGATTTATAAAAAAAATATATAATAATTTTCAATTACAAGTTATCTATGACAATTTCACGTAAACTAGTTAGTGGGATAATTTTGACCTGTCTATAAAGACAACCTGTCTTTAGTTACCGTTTTTCTGACTCCCCTTGGGCAGTCTTTATAGACAGGTTTGACTATAATTAGATTTAGTAAGTTTTTGTACACCATCAAATTTGACAAGTATTGTGGTATGATGTCGTCTGTCTGTCTGTCCCTCCGTCTATCTGGAAAAAACTTTGTCCAGCGATCGCTTCCTACATTTTTTGACGAATCTCTTTGAAACTAGGTAGGCTTTATAATCTTTTATAATCTTGATATGTTGTTGTTTCCCCAAAAAGAATTTTGATTCAACCATTTTGCAAAAGTTACTGACCTTTGTTTATTTCAGTATTTGATTATTGTTTGGAGATATCCTGCATTTTTTTTTATTGATCTCTTTGAAACTTGGATGTTATAATCATATGAAGTTGTGTTTGGTTGAAAAGAATTTTGAATCAATTATTTTTCCAAAGTTATTGCCATTTGTTCATTTCGGTATTTGATTTTTGTTCAGAGAAAATCACATTTCTTTGAAACTGGGAAAGCATTATTATAGCTATAGTCATTATATGGGTGTATATTGTTCTGCGCGGCAGTATTCTTGTTTTATATTAGGGCTGTTCACAATCGATGATAGGCGCTTGGAATCTATTGTCTGACATGTATATTTAGCTACAATATTAAATTTGTTTTCCTAATTCCATTAATATCAAATCAATTCTCTTTTTATATAGTAATCAAATTTTGCTCTTTGCTTGTAGAATTTTCAAACATGGCAACTGGAGGCAGTCGCCAATTTATGAAATCTGCATCCACTGACCCAAAACCAAGAAAGGCATGGCAGAGGTCAACTAGTGCATCAGATAAGGATGACAACATCAGCATACACAGTATTCCAAATGATCTGAGACCTAACAATTGGGTAGGTTAATTAGATGTACGGTAGCTGAATTGTCTTTAATCACATGGGTATTATCATATGATTAAAGATTGTAACCTATGTTGAGACTGATAGGCTTTGAAATTTGTGTGTTTAACTTTCTGTTTCCTGATTGATTATAATACCCTTTTCCTACCAGTAGTTGACTACATTGTTTTTTAGTCTTTATTTGCATAAAAAAATAATAATAATAATAATGAAATGCAGAGAATTTTTCCTGTACAACTAACAGTAAATGGACCAAACATATTAATTGAATTTAACAACCAAGCAAAAAAAAAAAAAAAATGAAAACAAACTTGCTGACTTACCCTGTGTGCTGAAACCTGAAATTGGGACCAAACGATACCAAAGCTTACTATATATTTTAAGATCCACTGGTAGATGTTGTATCAAGGCTGGTAAAAATAAAAACCGTAATTTACTATCAAAATAAAGGCAGTGCTACCCATATTTTCCAAAATCTGTATGTTAGCTTTTTGTCATCATTCATATCATTTTCATACGCAAATGTACATTTACTGATACATGTACAGACTTCAAAATGTAACAATCAGTCATCACTATTTCTATCAGTAGTGTTCCTTTCATTTTTACTAACAATTTTTAGTTGCAGTTTAGTACTTTTAGCTATATGTTTTGTTTGTTTAAATAGTGTTTACTTAGATGGGCATACAGAGTATAGGAATATGGTACATTTCCACCCGTCTATTTACGCCCGTTATGAGAAAATTTCCAAAAAGTTTCTGCTATAAGAACACTTAATACGGTAATACTGCTCTATTGTTCTCAAAAAGGCAAGGGGAAATGATTATGGAATTGATAGCCTGTTTAATTTGTCATCAAGTGAAAAAAAATTACAAGACATCTTGTGAACTGTGAAATATTTCAAGATAATCTAAAAACCAATACAGTAATTCATACTTACTTTATAAAGCCTTTCCTTGTTATTATTTAACTAACACCAGTATCCAGTTGGATTTTAATTCTGGTACATGCATGTAAATCTATAGTAATAAGTACCTATAGTAGTGAACTAGATTGTTTGATGTGGTTTCATTTGGTTATTTTTGTTTAGTAATCATTAACAACTTTTCTGTGACTTTGGTTTTATCCTGCCCGTAAACACACAATATAACATTGAAAATCTGAAAATTAAAGATTTAATATAAACAACATATTCGGAAAGACTCTTTTTAGCATTCATGCATTTCACCAGCCCAAGCAGTAGCTAAATATTTGATAGTTCCGGACATCAGGCTAGTGGATTTTTACGCCCTTGATGTTGCTCCTGACTACTTATGTTCAAACAGGCCAGGGCTTGTTGGGATAATGTTGCATGCAGAAAGAAAAAGAAGGATCATAAAAAAACAAAGCAGACATCATTGAGGACCCATTAATATGTATTATAAAGTAATGCTTAAAGGGTAAAAAATACTGTCACCTGATTCATGTCAACTTTCATCATGAGTTGCCCATCCACATTTATCTAATGTCTATCATTTAATTGAGAACAGCAGACAAAGGCATTGAACACAGTACTTATCATATTTATTTTACAGTTTGTAGTTAACTTTTTTACAATGTGGCAGAAAGTTGCTGTCAGATCTTAATGAACAGAAGATAAAGCCAAGTATGATATATAACAAGTTAAGATCTTGTAACTACAGTCATTAAATTGCCTAAAGGTTTCCATATGGTCATCTATTAGTCCTGATTTCTCTGTTAATATTCATCTTTAATGTTTTTTCTTTTGATATAGATCACTATTTTCTAATTAACACTAATCTGGTTTGATTTATTGGTGTGAAGTTTTTCATTACTTTTACCTGGTTCTGTCTAACCTGTAGGATTTTTCTGGCTGGAAACCTAACCCTGGTATAGATAATACTAAGCGTCGGAAGAAAGGCAATCCGGAAAGAGAGAGAGAACAGTCCCTATCATTGGACTCTCCGCCCCCATCTGAACGTCAGCAGCGCACCCCTTCAACCTTTCCTCGCACTCGCATAACCCCAAGTACACCCACCTCTCAAAGAGTTGCGCTAGAAAAACTTCGCCAGCACATGACATTTAGTGATTTAGAGGATGTAAGCATATATATTACTGCTTCAAACTTCACATTTATACATGGTTGTGTGTAAGTGGTAGATCAAACTCCCTCTTATTTAAAATTTCCGTTGTAGAATATCATTTAGTATAATACTGGGTTGTTTTCTTTGTTTATAGACAAAATATCATTTCTCATTTTGATTTCATTATTAACTCTTGAGAAAATTTCACCTACTCAAGGATCCAGTCTGATTGTAATGAGATAGATAAGCAGGAGGTGAAATTTGTCTCATTTACATGATCATTAACTTTGATCATATTCATTTACATGCTATCTGTCATATTTTCATAGCTTTTGAATGATTTCTGTCATTCAGTCACAACCCTAAATGTCTTCTAAAATTCATTTAATCACTCCTTGCTATTTTCATGATTAAAGAATATAACATGATGGTATGCTCAATTTCATTATTCATCCATTTCTTGTATTCAATATTTTGATACCAAAAATAACATAAATTGCTTGTAGGGCAGTAATGATGGTGAAAAAAATAACGAAAGAAATGTTCCTACACGTCGAGGCAAGCTGGAGAACTTCACCCGACAAGACACCTCAAGTACATCAGAAGGGGCCACAGGAGGAAGAGCATCAGGAGCTGGTTAGTTTGATGTAACCATTATAAACATCAGCACATAGGTTTATCAATTCTCATTCAAGCTGTTTTATTTGCCTGGCATACAATATAAAAGAATTACCTCAGATTAGAAATTATTTTATATAAATAATATGGATCATATATATAATTTTGGGTGGCCATCATTGGAGGTTACACAGTCTAATGTCACACTTGGTTATTTGAAATAAAAAGCTGAACATGTACAAGACTTAATAAACCCCTAAACAATTTATTTATCCCCTCACGACGAAAGTCGGGGAGGGGATATATAGCGTTACGTTCGTACGTATGTTCACTTTTTGTCAGCACTCTTGCGACTTCATTTTTGAACGGATTCTGAACAAACTTCATATATGGGTCCAGCATGGAAATACCTCGAACGAGTTCGTGTTTCAGGGTGCCAAGGTCAAGGTCAAGGTCACCGTTACTATTTATAGAAAATCTTTGTCCGCACTCTTGCGACTTCATTTCTGAACGGATCCTGACCAAACTTCATATATGGGTCCAGCATGGGAATACCTCGAACGAGTTCGTGTTTTAGGGCGCCAAGGTCAAGGCCAATGTCACCGTTACTATTTATAGAAAATCTTTGTCAGCGCTGTAATGCGACTTCATTTTTGAATGGATCCTGACCAAACTTCATATATGGTTCAATTAAACCTTCTGAACAAAGGAAAATGCTTATATATGCATTTAGATACACACATAATTATAATAACTATCAGGAAATGAAGTTGCTAGTGTGATGCGTAACCAGATACTGTTGAATGCATAACAATATATACCATATTTATATGGCAATGAGCCCATCATGGGCCATGCCTGATAATAAGCCCATCCATGTCTATTGCAGTTCAGTGCAAATGACAACTGATGTTTTTTCAATGTCCTGCAATAACCCCACCCCCCATTTTGAGTCGGACTTCATGTGTTAGCACGCGAGGGGATTTGTATCGTTTGCGATGCCTTGTTTATATTTGTTCCGTAGTATCTTTTACACTTAATTAGTTTTGGTGATCATCAGTCAAGGTTTCATGGTAAAGCATAATGTAAATCATTTGTGTACAAGATTTCTCTTAAAAGTATTAATAAACAGAAACTATTTTACTTTATATTTTCACCATAGTATCATTAACATATCAAGCTCTAACACCTAATCAGTTTTGGTGGTCAATGGTCAAGGAAGGTTAAATGGTCAGTTGACAGGTCCACTGTGTTTTATTAACCTTTAAATAATTTGACAAAACATTTGAGAACATATTCAGCTTTGGTAGAATGTGTTAGTTGAGATACATGAATTACTAAAGAGACACCATCCTGTCATGTGCCATTAAAACATTGTGCTAAGTTTTTCTTGATAATTTACTGATATCATTGTCCTTCAGCAGGGAGAACATGGTCATATTGTCAGCCGACTGATGCAGATCCGGGAGTACATTAAACAGGCCAACACAATGAAAGAAGCTCTGTCCAAGACTGGTTCTCCTGTAAGTCTATTGTTTAATGTCGATTCTTAATGTGTTATGATGAATCTCCTCTAAACCTACTACCACTTCGTTTTTCATTAACATGTTACACCAGTTTCCTCCAAGTCTTATGTTAGTAATAGTCCACTTTCAACAAAGTCTGTCAACAATCTCTCATTAATGTGTTACACAAATCCCCTGTGAGTCATCTGTAAAAGTGTACTGTCGACAATCTCTCATTAATATGTTACACAAATCCCTTGTGTGTCATCTGTAAAAGTGTACTGTACAAATCTCCTTTGAGTTATCTGTAAAAGTGTACTGTCAACAATCTCTCATCAGTGTATTACATAAATCTCCTGTGAGTCATCTGTAAAAGTGTACTGTACAAATCTCCTTTGAGTTATCTGTAAAAGTGTACTGTCAACAATCTCTCATCAATGTATTACACAAATCTCCTGTGAGTCAATTGTAATAGTGTACACCATTAACAGTCATTAATGTATTACATAAATCTCCTGTGAATCGACTGTAGTAGTGTACTGTCAACAATGTCTCATTAATATGTTACATAAATCTCCTGTGAGTTATCTCCTGTGATTGTGCTGTTAACAATGTCTCATTAATGTGTTACACAAATCCCCAATGAGTCCTCTGTAAAAGTGTACTGTACAAATCTCCTTTGAGTTGACTGTAATAGTGTATGTACTGTTAACAATCTTTCATTAATGTGTTTAAAAAGATATAATTCTCCTGTGAGTTTGCTGTAATAGTGAACACCATTAACAATTTCTCATAAATGTGTTGCACAAAAAATCTCCTATGAGTGGACTAATAGTGTACTGTTAACAATCTCTCTTTAATGTGTTACACAAATCTCCTGTGAGTCTTAATATAATAGTGTACTGTTACACAAATCTGCTGTTAGTAAAAGTGAACTTCTGGTACTGTTAACAATCTCGTTGATTTGATACATAAATCTCAAATAAATCTACTGTAATAATCTACTGATAACTATGTCTCGCGTTAATTTGTCAGAGAAATTACAAAATCAAGAAATAATAATGTTGCAAATGAGAATAATTGTTTGTATATTTCTCTTTGTTTATCTGTATTTTACTCTTTATTGTTAAAATTGTTTTTTCTTTTTGTTTTAATATCTGTCATTGACTTCAATGGTCTTGGAAGTAAGGATATTGATATGAGTAATTGTCCTGATCACCGATTAATGTTATCGTATTTAGTAACAGAAGGAGTATCTTGAGTCATTATTTTGGTAGAAAAACTATTTGTTGTCACATATTCTGCATATTCACACAGAGATGTCAATTTTGCTATATTAATGATATCTGTTTTAAAGACTGACAGACTAATGTAAATCTTAAAAGCAAAACAATCACAATTTTAACGTTTTTAGACGGGTCACCGAAAAGCAAGTAAATTAGGACAGGTGATTGCATCTCTGCGAGAACAAGAGGCTTGCTTCATGGACATTCTACAAGACTTCTGGGTTAGTTACCAGAGAAAATTGAGTAAACCCTTTTTAGTATGTTTTACTGTTCACGCTCTACAGAAGACACAATTGGTAAGACAATGAAATTGGAGATGTAATCAATTTAACCATTATTCTAAAGTTAAAGTTTTTTTTATATTTCTTGATTTAATCATTATGAAGCTTGGATCACATTTAGTATGTGGTGTACCCAAATCTCCAAAAGCAATTGTCTATCCAAATTTGTGTTTTGTGTAACAGTTTTACTTCATTTGTTCAATATTTTTTCTTCAATGTGATCTGGTGCTTCTCTCACAGCAAAATAAAGAAGACTATGAGAGAGTATCAAAACTTGTCGCAAGTCTTGAAGAACAGGAAAAAGGCTATGTAGCTTTTTTGGCCCAATGTTTGGTGAGTAGTGATATGTGCAGTCAGGAATGAAATGGACTACCTATCATTATCAGGCATGTGTATTTCATATCTTCTGTCATTTGCTTTATTTTAACATGGGCTATTGGGCATAACATACCAAAATTCATTTGAATACATTACATACATACAATATTTGATATTTTTCAAGTCATTTTCTTGTGTAAATTTGCCATATCATCCATACAATGAACTGTCTTTTTGATTATATTGCATGTACAAATAAAAAAATGTATTTACATATTTTCCTAAAATCTAAAAAGCATATTCTTACGTCATTGCTGCAGTATATGTCTTTATTAGCATCACCTTACATGTTATCTAACATGGTCAATAGTATTTGATATGTACAACATTTTAATATGAAAGCATGTAATATGCTGACACAGCAGAAGATTGTTAAAAGATAATGATTTTGATTATCATCAGATCAATAAAGATCCCCTGTTGACAGCTTTTAACTATCATTAAGACCATGATAGTATCTATGCTCCAAATCTACTCATCAAATGGATAATCCTATTGTTTGGTCAACAAATTCTGTTTTTACCAGGACCTGAAGCATGTTGAGAAATTTGATTAGAAAAATGAGGTATTGCCTTCAACAGTCTGTTATAAGAAAATATATTAACTGGATCATTATTACCTTCTTTTTTTTTCTTTTTTTTTCATTACTTTTTCTGAATAAAAAAAATCAGCATGTTTATATGTCTCTAAATTCCAATATCTCTTGATGCATGGCATAGAATGAAGAAATATGTTGATGAGATAGACTCATCTGAATACTGCAGACGTGTAAATGGATATCTGTGTAAATAACTTGATTTAAGTGCCAGGTCACATCTTGCGAAGTTTTTCCGCATGGCATGAATTTCTGTGTTGTGCTCTTTCATCTTTCGACTGTCTGTTAGGATAAAACATTGGTTTGTTGTATTGCTGCATGTTATAGTTCCTGATACAGTGTGTGCATCAATCCCTTTTCTTAATGTTATTTTTGAATGCAAACATCATTCAAGTTTCAAATGTATTGTTTTAATACAGCATACATGATAAAATATTGATACTTTTCCAGTAGTCTTTGTGATCAATTCTACTACTTTTTGTTGTAACTGTGTGCTGATATATGCAATGTTACATTTGATCAGCTTTTCTCTCGAAGAAAGGGGGGGGGGGGGGGCTAATACTGTTGCTCTAATATTGGCGTCCGTGTTGATTTCTAAATAATAAAAATATTGATACTTTTCCAGTAGTTTTTGTATATATTAAGTTTTGGTACAAGTGTTGGAAAGAATCAGTAAACTCCTTTGAGGGTTGCTGTGGGGGTTAGCTATTACTATCCGGAGTCGGAATAAATACTTTTTTGGGGGAAATCTTATAAATAAGCTGTTTCTGTCTGTCTAAATGCAAATTGCTGATTTGGTATATTAATACTGCTATAAACATAACTTGATAATCATGTAATGGTGACCAGTATATAGTGTAACCAATCATGTCAATCCTATCTCGTCCTAGGTCAAAAGTGATTTCAACAAATATTAGCAACTTCATTTCTTTACAAATAATATCAAACTTTACACTTTAGTGTGAGTCTGTGTTTCAGAGTTTTAAGTCAAAGTTCAGGTCATGCTAACCCTTTATATAAAGATTTCCAATGTCAAGGTTACCTCAAGGTCACCATTATTGCTCGTAGAAAATTTCAAAAAGAGCTCTGTCATCATCCAAACATGTTCATGGGTTTTGATCAAACTACTTTTTTTTTTTTACAAAGATCAGCTATGACCATACCTTAGTATGGTTTATGTTTAAGGGTTTCAAGTCACTGTTGCTATTTCAATTAGCATGATGGGGCATTCATATGTTACATACATTTTCTAGTGATTATACTAGAATGAATATATTTTCCTACGGTTCTTCTTTGTTATTAAGAAGTTATAAAACTAATTTTCTTAATCATCAGTCAGTGAAGGAGGACAGCACAGCGGTTGACTGGAGTAACCAGGGTCAGGAGACACCTTTAGTAATGGAGTCTGCTGACGAGGAAGCTTGTTCTGTTGACCTGGAAGTTCAGTCCGAGACATCTGAGGCTACTACAGTATGTACTTCAATGCAAGAGAATCTTTCTGTTTTAATTTTAGTTTCACGATGAACATTTTATAGACAGCACTATTCCAGATTTGTAAAGTTTATTATATTGTAGAGGAGAATATTCAAATGAAAACTTTGATATAAATTAACTATAATATATTCATAGTTTCTTTTCTACAATTATGCTTTTTAGTGCTATGAGAGTTTGGGTAAACAATGTTGATGCAGATATCATTATGTGCTTGTCGTAATAATGAGTTGTTTTAATGTTGCAGATAAACTGATAATTATTTCACTTAAGTTACGTTATGCCTGCCCTTTCTTATATCTATAGCAAGATAATGAGACCAGTCCATTAGCATGGCGTCCACGTATTGAGGACAAGCTAGGGCTCACTGATGGTGATGATGAGGATAATGACCATACAGAACGTACAATTGGCGATGGCTCCCCGGGACCAGATATGATGGATAATACACTGACTGCCAATACTGACAGCCATGGTGGAGATTGGGACTACATGCATGAGGACTTTGAACAAGAGGTCAGTGGTTTGTTTTATGTCTCATCCACTGGGTTTATAGACTTCGTTTTATGCTCCATCTGTTAATATTTTAATGCCCTATCATCTATGTACTTTGAAACTGGTACTGGTTCCAAAATGTTCTATAATACTGGGGTCATCCCATTGGCAGCTATACATGTATGTCCCATCTTGCACCATACAGAATCAATCTCTGAATTCTTTGCTGCTGGACTGATAATTTACCAGAATATAAGACACACAAGATATTACTTATTAATAATCTTTCTGTTTAGGCAAGAATGGAAGTAGAAGAGTTAAGGAAGAATGAAGTCAAGTCTCTACGACAACAACAAGAACTTCTTAAGAAGATTGTTCACCAGCAGGAACAGGTCAGTACTTCATTTAGAATGCTCAATGCATAGAGAGTTTGTTCTTCACACTTTGTAGTGAGAAAAAATGATTGTGACAAATATGTCTATATTTGACATATTTGTTTGTAGGAAAGAACAGTGTATTCTAATAATGCTATTGTGATGTTGACAAAAATGTGTATTTACAGATGAAGGCTTTGAAGGGAAGACAGACTGCATTATTAGCCCTGCAGCAGGATGCAGAAAGAAAATTAGCAGATGCCAAAGCCGGTGAACGTTCAAGAGGTTTGTCTTTTGTATTCTAAGATTTAGTTTTCCTAAAAATTTTGGTAAATAGTTCCCTTTCTTTCTTGTTTTCTCTTTCTTTCCTGTTCTCTGTGATTCCTCTGTTGCTGTTTCCTTAGACACATGTCCTCAGATAATCATGGGTGTTATGAGGATATTAAACCCCCAACCAAAACCAAAATGAAAAATACATCTTAAGTACTTACTTTAGATTGATGTTTTTGTTTCTACTGTAATAACTTTTATGACATTTTCTAGGTACTTAATCAAAGGAATTTATGTAGAAATTTAGATACTCAAGAAAATTGTTCCTCTGTCTAAGGTAGTGTAACATTCACCCCTAGTGTTTTTGAAAGTCTTCTGAATTCATCAGTATTAAGCATACCTTTCACTTTTGGAATTTGTGTCAACTCCACATACTAGGGAAAGCATATTGCAATTGCACTTGTTACTGATTTGAGGTCAGTGTCCATTGGCATTAACACCTTAGTCGATTAGTGACTTTATTAAATGAAACAGTCCTGGTATATTGTGCTTTCAGCTTCATCAGCACCTGCAACAAACACCAGCCAAAATCATATGTTTATGTCCGCAAGTCAGAAGCCTCTGAGTCAGGCAGTGGACATCAATCCTCAGACTTCAAGGAACACTACAGATGGTCTTCCTGGTGACCTGCAGGAGATCAGACAGCATCTCAACTATCTTCGAAATGAACTCAAAGAACAGGTGCAACATCAAAAGTTGTAAAAATTGAAACTTACTTGTTAAAAGGCAACTCTGTATGACACAGCACAGTAATTGATAAATTAGCATAACAAGCAAGTGTAACTTACCTCCATATATATTCTAATACTATACAATTAAAGCATTTTGATAGATTGATATATGGTTATATGGACCTAAGAAAAAAAATTGTCCATTTTTCCTAAAGAGTATCGTTTCGTAATTAGGTGATCAGAATGCTCGATTCTGATGGATTTTGATGAACCATTCAAGTTTTAAAGTGATAAATGAAGATGATTCCACTTGAGTCTATTTGTAACTATGCAACATACCTTTTACCAACTTTATTTTGCTTCTAACAAGTCAATATACTTTATACAGACCTCCATTTGACACAGTTCTAACCAATCAGTGCGCACGGAAAATCATACAGAGAGTCTTTATGTATATAAATTTTCTTGACATGTGTAGGTTTTAGCACAGGTTAAATTGTGATCATTGACCTTGAGAAAATATGGCTCTTGAAGCCTAAAACATTATCCACAGAAGGAAAGCGAAAAATTAAATCGGACTTAAATCACTTTAAAACTTTAAAAGTTACTTACTTGAAGTCAACCTAACCAAAATTGAGTTGGTTATAACTTTAATTCATGAAATATTTTACAACATACAATTAAATTTTGGATGGAAAATGAAACAAATAGTTTTAACTTGTACATTGTAGACACCAGAAACTGCTGAGAGACAAAGTAATCCTGAGCTTGAGGCAGCCACTAATGCTGCTGCCTTAGAGGATAATAGACGCCAACTACAAGACAAACTGCTGGATCTTCAGTCCAAAAAACAGCGCATGGACACCTTGTTACAGGAGCTACAGAATTTACGATCCCAGCGTTTTGATGCTACCCTTAATAACATGCCCCAACTGGAGCCAGGTAAGCTTTCTTTTTAATTGGTTTAAATGTGGAAAAATTACATTATAATGGTCCTGATAAATAATGCTATAATTTTATCATTAGCCCTGTCTATGAACACTTTATTACATGTGTTGTAGAGATACCAGCAGCCCCAACAGCCTCAGCCCCAAACACCTCATTAGCCATGTTAGAGGACACTAAGGCTGCTCTGAATGAGGCAGGAAATACAGAATCAAATGCACAGGAAATCCTCGATATTCTGGATGCACAGGAAAAACTAAGGTTTGTGTTTCTTGAGTGTGGTTAGGACTACTTAACATTCAGGTGTGATGTTTCATTTTGTTCATCCGTCTTTCCATCTTTTCGCACTTTATCTTGTCTGGAATTTATCTCATAAACTACTTGTTACTGGAACTTCATACGTAGGTCAGGAGTTCACCTGGGTGTGGCATTGTGTCATGTACCAAAAGTAGGTCACTCTAATCTGCATTTTGACCTTTGACCAACATAAAAAAAAAACGTTGTTGGCTCTATCTTCCACACTACTTGTGACTGAAACTTCATACTACACTCATCTACAGTGTGTCATGTGTCAAAAGTAAATCACTTTGACCTGCATTTTGACCTTTGACCTATATCTAGTCAGGAACTAATTCACCAAATTGTCTTGTTAATGATAATTGTTGATTGTATATTATGCAATAACCTTTGTCTACCTCTTGACATGTGTTTTACTGGTAATTTTGTTTTCTGAATTACGTAATATCCTATGATAAAAATTAAAGGAGCATAACAAATATATCTTTATCTACATGTCAGAAAACTACAGGAGGTGAAACAGAGGTTGAATCAGCTAAGATCCCTGGTACAATATTACCAGAGTGAGACAACAGAAGGCAATCAGTCTGAGGAGAACACAGCTGCAGCCTTTAGAGCACAGCTAGACCTCATGGAGGAGATGCACAACTTGGGCGGAATCGCTGGGTAAATACTTTTATTTTGAAAGGAAGCATTATTTGGTCTGAACAGTTTTTCCTTAACAAAACTATATTGCCTCACATTAAATTTGTCAAATATCTTATACCTCATCAAATTAACTTTTCTGAAACATGTACATCGATGTAATGTATGAAATGTTTTATGAATTTCATTTTTTATTGTCTGAAGACCGAAGTTTGTGTGAAATGTTTGCCTTGCAATTTTATACTGTTTGTAGCCTAGCTGAAGGCGAGATGGAGGGTCCACCATCACAACCTCCCCCAAGGAAACCCTATAGTATGGCACCAACAGCAGGAGCTGCTGCTGCAGCAGCTGCCACACAGTTAAAGTCAGATGAGGACAATCGCTCGGAGGACAGTATGTCGTCGGAATCAGAATCCCACTTGTCCAGTCTCGGACCATGGGGAGATGATCCAGAAATTCAAGAAAAAGTCCAGTAAGAATGGTTGGAATATGAAAAATAATGGGCCAGTTATTATTTGACCTCAAAAAGATTATTAAGAAGTATCAGATTCCCTTGGAAAATTAAGTTCTTAGATTTCATCAAAATGATATCAGGATGTGTTTCTTGGACTGAATTTATGTGGAAGTACTGTACCTATATAATAGTAATATAAACAGCAGATACTAGGTAAATTATATAAAAAAATGATTTGAAACAATAAAGTATCCAAGACAATCCTTTCCTTTGAAGGAAACTTGCTTATTATAAGTCTATTTTGATGAACATGATGTACAATAAAATTCTGTCTAGTTTAAAAAAATCTTTTACTTGTTTGTAACATGCTTTCACAGCAATAATCATGTGATATTTCATTACATTGCATTATCAATAACAGGAAATTAAAAGAAGCAAAAGAAAAGTTACGTCAGCTGCAAGATCTAGTGTCTATAGTTCAGCAGTCTCCAGATGGAGCAAGAGGTCTCCCTGACAGCTTGGCTGAGCTTGCTGCTAGTCTGGATTGTGATGACCAACCCCCTGCTGAGCCTCAAGACCATCTCCTCTCTGATGGTGAAGTCCCAATGTCTCAGACAGAAAGGTGAGCATATTGTGTTAATAAACATACTTCAGAGTGATTTCCTTTCATTTACTCACACTATTTCATTGTTGACCTGAAACCAGGATATAGAGTACCTTCCACTTCAGGTAATACTTTATTTCGTATATTGGGGTAAAAACTCCATAATCAAAACCATTTTCTCTTAAATCATGGTTTAAAAAAAGCGTTTAATCAGGTTGGAAAAGTCATATTTTTGCTACAATTGTACACAAATAACAACAAACAATTTGTAGGCTAAGGTTTTATTATTTGATACAATATAGAATACAGTAGTAATGTGACAATTTGACATTAGTAAAAGCACAAACAAAAACACCATTTATTAACAATTATAATGAACACAAATATTTTCATCCAAAATCAACCCAAGTCATTAGACATATGAACAATTACAGACAAAATCCAAGATGGCGACATGCATTTCGGCTTAGTGCATAAGTCGGTTAATTGGGCAAAAAGCCCCCACAAATAGGCAACCCAATCAAGTGGAATGCACTGTATACAAAATGCCATATTATATTGAGCATTTGAAATGTTGATAAATTCTGCTGCTTTCAGCTTACATATTTTCAATACACATACCATTCTTTTGAAAATATGTGATCTTTTAACACGAGGTCATGAGCATGCAATTCTCATAAATAATTATCGTCGGTTGTTATTTTATCCTGATCAAGTTGGAAAAAGAGTAACCTTTAATTAATGAATAATGCCAAAATTATTAAAGGAAACATGAATCACATGGAAAGAATTTTGATTGAAAAGAACAAAGCAATATGTACTTATCAAGGAAATTAAAAAAAAGTATATATAAAATAACCGTAAGATTTTTGAAATGCTGGAATTTAGGTTAAGGGAATGTTGTTATTGAGTGAGACTTTGATACTGTTCAAAACAACAGGAACCAAGCCTTCAAAGCTTCCTATGAATAAGAAAAACTTCTCTCAACATTGTATCCACTTGGCCAAGAATCTCTCATCTAAAATCATATTTGTTTTATAGATTTTGACAGACACATCAAGTTTCAATCGACTTTGACATTTCAGAGATTCATTGGAAGCAGCCAAGAACCAGTTGAGGGAACTGGAATCATTGAAGGAGGAGCGAAGGCGACTTCTCACCATTCAACAGGAACTACAGGCGTTACAGGGACACTTTGCTGGGGTAAAATACAGTTCTCTTTGTTATGAATGTACATGTAAAAAAATCTTGAAGTAAACATTAATTTCACATTAGTTCCATTTAAATTTATATCTTGATTTGTTTCCAATGGAATGGAAGACAAATTGAAACTTTGGAAAACAAATTCTTTGAAATTTCACTACTATTTAATGGATGGGTAGCACAGTTTAACACACTTACCTTTCAACTGGGCAACCAAGGTTGTGAAAAGGTATGTGGGTTACCTGCCCGACCACGTGGGTTTTCCCTGGGTACTCCAGGTTTCTCCCACAGTAAGACCCCTCACAAACTCCTATCCGGGCCAACAAGAGTGATCAGTATAAATTGATATAACTTGTTCATAGCGGTTAGTTATAGACTATCATGAGATTGTTAAATTTAGTTTTAGTTGATTTTGAATTCTGCTGTTCCTTCATACTTTTGTAAAAGCTTAATACAGTAAAACCTTGCTATAACGAATTCCATGGGACCAGGAGAAATAATTCGTTATAGAGTTTCAGAAACTAAACGTTAAAGTCATATAGGCCTACATTATACATATGTAAGCTTAGTTCCATCTGATTCAACGTATGTTAGTCCAGAAACACAACCAAAGACGACTGCACGTTACAAATATTTTATTTCATAAATAGACATCATTTTTTTTTCTAACTCATTTTATTTCTTAAGCTTACATCTTTTTAAATCAATCTGTAATTTTGACTTGCTTTTTGACTGAGACTTTTTCAAAGTATGCTTCGAATGCTGATAAGTTGCTGAATAGTTCTTGCGGAGCGTTTTCTGTCTGACAAATATATCTGCGTAACGTTTCAACACATTATTTACGCGTGGCTGATTGGTTTGAATAGCCAAACGTACTTATACGCCACATACTGGACAGATGAAACAATAGTGAATACTGTTTACCCGAGACTACATGTACCTGTGTTACTTTCATGTCCCCGGACTATTCAAACTTACCTGTATACACGTTCGATCGTATTTAGTTATGTGTCGATCGATTCCCCTTTATAGTTTCACTTTTTTCACAATTTTTGAGGGTGCTGATTATTTGTATGAATTTATGATTTGTAATTTATTTTTTATGTTGTGTCGGTAGTTTAAATGTGAAAATGATCATTTGAAAAAAAATGTTTTTTTAACCTAACTTGAAAGTAGGGAATATTTTAACCTAACTTGAAAGTAGGGGATACATGTTTCATATTCTTTAGTTTTAGTTTTGTACATAAAATTACTACAACTGGTGACTTGTATATGTATATTTAGATACCAGAGAAGGATGAAGAAGACAATAGAGATGGGAAAACTGAGATGAAGGAAATATCAGACCCAGCTGCAGAACGGGATGAGGAAGAGGTAGATGAAGATGAAGAGGATAAAGAAAACCAGCGACCAATTAGACTTAGTGCTCCTGTCGTCAAATGTAAGTCTTGTTTTAGTTTAATGCATGCCAGATTATAAATCAAACTTCTGAGAAGATATATTTGATAATCTAAAAACTGTGGAAAACAATATTTAAACAGGAGATAATGTTGAAATAGTAATTCACTAATTGTCATCCTTTACTGCAAGATAAACTCTTTGTTTTTCCTAGTTGATTTTTCCTGTCAGAGTGTACACCTATGTGAAGTAATTTATGTATTGATATTTACAGTCCGGATGAAATTGCTATTAACATTTCTTTGTATACATTATTCAGTAGAAAGCTACAGTAGCTGTAGATTTGTATCACAAATCCGAATCTATTGCTTTTTCTGTCTACCTGCATGAGACTAATGAGTTCTATATCTGCTATAAAAAACCTAGATTCTGGGATGGGATAAATATTTCAAAGGAGCAGCCATATGTTGATGACACAGTTCCCACCAAATACATGTCAATATGTATGTGTATGCAATATGATACACAAATGCTTGGCTACTTCTAATATCAAAAAAAAATTTCAGTCACATGCTATTTTTGCGATTACTTTTTTTGTGAGATTAAAATGTTTTACTCATTTTGAAGTTTCCTCAAATGATGAAGTCTATGGGAAGATGAGGAAACAGAGGATGATGCGAGAAGAATTACGCCAGAAGAAACGAGAACTGGAGGCTATAATGAAGAAAGACAATAGCAACAAGAAAAACTATTCGAAAAACCAGGACAATCAAAGTGACACAGTTTCCTACTCTACAGATATGTATGGGTAAGTCAGACACATCACAGTTTCCTACTCTACAGATATGTATGGGTAAGTCAGACATGTCATAGTTAACTACTCTACAGATATGTATGGGTAAGTCAGACATGTCACAGTTTACTACTCTACAGATATGTATGGGTAAGTCAGACATGTCACAGTTTACTACTCTACAGATATGTATGGGTAAGTCAGACATGTCACAGTTTACTACTCTACAGATATGTATGGGTAAGTCAGACATGTCACAGTTTACTACTCTACAGATATGTATGGGTAAGTCAGACATGTCACAGTTTACTATACAGATATGTATGGGTAAGTCAGACATGTCACAGTTTACTACTCTACAGATATGTATGGGTAAGTCAGACATGTCACAGTTTACTATACAGATATGTATGGGTAAGTCAGACATGTCACAGTTTACTATACAGATATGTATGGGTAAGTCAGACATGTCACAGTTTACTATACAGATATGTATGGGTAAGTCAGACATGTCACAGTTTACTACTCTACAGATATGTATGGGTAAGTCAGACACGTCACAGTTTACTACTCTACAGATATGTATGGGTAAGTCAGACACGTCACAGTTTACTACTCTACAGATATGTATGGGTAAGTCAGACACGTCACAGTTTACTACTCTACAGATATGTATGGGTAAGTCAGACATGTCACAGTTTACTACTCTACAGATATGTATGGGTAAGTCAGACATGACACAGTTTACTACTCTACAGATATGTATGGGTAAGTCAGACATGTCACAGTTTACTATACAGATATGTATGGGTAAGTCAGACATGTCACAGTTTACTCTACAGATATGTATGGGTAAGTCAGACATGTCACAGTTTACTATACAGATATGTATGGGTAAGTCAGACATGTCACAG